>NC_065410.1:3292926-3444309 GCF_024362695.1 Pectinophora gossypiella | reverse complement strand
TGACCACCTTCTGTTACGACCATTGTCCACCGCCCATCCTCACCTAATCCATAAATACCTTCATAAACTTCATAGCTCGACTGACCTTGACTTTCTGAACGAATGGCAAACTGTAAGTCAGTCATCTGTAAACAATTGTCATTTTCCCTCCATTGAACATCAGCAAGCACTTTCCATTGCTATGGGAACTTTTAATTATAGTGAAATTTGAGTTCACTGTGGGGTGCCTACCTCAACATCAGTGCGACAACTCGTTTTCCACACTTTCAACGGCTTTCGATAGCGAAACCATTATTAAACGATTGTCTTAGCGGTTTGAAAGTGACGCTTTATACCCCTAATGGGATAGTTGATGAGGGTGATAGAGTTGCAATAAGTAAACCAGGCAGTGGTTTGTATGTAATGCGTTATAACACTTGAAGAGTCATAGAACAATAATGGATGTGGTTACTCCGAATCTTTACCTATTCCAGCTAATTCAACTTTTCTATTCCGGCTAATAGTTAACCCGTCATTTTACAAAATGGCTCAGTTTTTGAAAACGGCTAGTCATAATGTAATACGGCAGATTATACAATCCGGCTGCGACATACGCAAGTAGTTCTAATTCAGTTCAATAGGTATAGATAAAGTTTTACAATAACTTCAATGCGCGGCATGAGTTAGATCTGTCAAAGTATAGAAGACAGGTGTTGTGACGTTCATTTAGCATAGTGATGTGTCAGTCGAGATTAGACCAGTCGATTCTGTTCTACTTAAAAGTACTTAAGTTGCTAGAGGATGAAGTTTGATCTATGAACTAACTTCTTTATTTGAAAATGAATAACCTAAGGCCTAGAATGGTATGTAATTTCATGTACCTATTTACGTAGCTATTAAGGACTAAAGGTCTAATGATCGCGTCGGCCTTCATTCAAACTTGATGTCAGTACTTCAAATGTATGAGGATGGGAAACATAATGCATGATAATTGTGTATCCTCCTGTGGTTCAGGTTTCCATATATAATAATTAAACAATGGGTGTTGGATTTCAAAAGGACTTAGGGCCTTAAGACCATACCTAAGGATACTTATTTACGTACATCACATAATATAAATAAACCCACTCCTAAGATGGAAATCACACAATCTTCTAGAATCTAGATTATATGGGTTTTCTTCAACTTCCTGTCAGAAATAAACATTAAATAACCTAAATACTCAAGAAGAATAGAAGAGTGAAGGAATCAAAGGGAGGTCTTGCCCAGCAGATGGATCAAGTTGGCTGGATAAGGTAAAATTAAAACAATGATAAAAACAATATTTTTAATTTAAATGTTCTTATTTATTATGGCAACAAAATAATAAATTCCTTTAAAAACCTTTAAAAAAGGAACCAGGTATTTTTATATTAACAAAAGTCGCGATTTTCCTTATCCATTCAAAATTCAAATCGATTCTGACGACGGACATTTAAGACGATAAAAAGCAAAAGTTGGGTTAGCCACTTACTCTTCTTTAACCTTATCGAATCTGCATTTCAAACAAAGTTAATGATTCCTAAAACGATTTTCAAGCAATTGAATCCAATCCCAATTCCACAGCAAAGTAATCGAGCCGAAATAAAATTGCGTAAACGTTGCGTAAAAAAAGATAATTTTACCAAAACGTTACTAATAAATGCGAAAGTTGTTTTGATTAGATTTTTGACGAGCCGTGCGCCGTGCGTTTATGATTTTTAAAATACTACACCTTTACGTAACTAAGTAAATATTTTGGTACAGTTCATTGTGTAATTAAATAGTTTGTTAAATAGGATAAGATATAAATTATACGTATTTTTTCTGCAACAGGTTATTTTACACCTTAGTTAAACGGGATATAATATAATAGTTAAAATTTTATTATTTATTTGTAACCCAGTAAAATACACTAGTTATAAAAATTACTTACATAATTATTAGTATTTCCTACCAATCAAACTTATTATGTTATATTTTATGAATCTTCGCTATTTCGAAAGCTGAGGAGAACAAATAAGCAGATAGTCAACATCAACGCATGTATTAATTATAATTTTATATAATAAAAAAAAAAATCTTTAAAAAAATATTTGCTATCAGCTGCTTTAATTGGCAAAAAAAGGGCAGGCGTGTTGACTTAAAAAAAAATTGTAGGTTCAACACTTGTTTATCTGGAAAGGCTCTTTGGTGGCTGCAAGTGGCTTTTCTTCATTAAGCTACTGAGATAGAGCAGGTTTGGCAAGTCGCATGATTTATTTATCTACACAAGCCTTGAAATTTCTAATATCAAAGTTAACACATTTTACCTTTTTTAAAAATTGGGAACTGAGCGGAACGAATTTTAAAATAATTGTTTTAAATAAACACTTGTGTTTACTTGCTTCTAAAACATTGAAAATTGTTGAGTCTTTTCAAAATATTTTCAAAGGTTATTATTTACTTACCTACATAGAGTTTTACCGTTACTGTTCTGAAAATTAAAGGATGTTACAAATGTAATTCAGAATCAATCAAATAAACGACGACTAAAGTCAATCAATATTTTTTTTGCAGTAAGTACTTAATCTGTTTATAGAAGTAACTGCCAATTAATAAGTTTTCACTTTCTATATTAACTGATTATTTCTGATTTATAAACCATTAGAAAGGGCTTCGCACTTCTAGGTCATTTTACACGCATAATAGATTCGCGCTTAAATTATCCGTTACGCTTTTAAATAAACTAAGAGGCAATGGATCATTGGCTATTCAGCCAATTGCATAATATTATTTTTTAATTTAGTTTTTTTTCGCTATGCTCTGGTTGTTGGATGATTGTTTTAGAATTAATTCCGAGGAAGTAGTACGAGTAGTACCTACATCATTTTCTGATTTTCCAATGAGGGACTTTCCAGGCTATGTTCCTCAAAAACAATATACAGGGTGTTAGTGACATCGTAACGAAAACTTTGAGGGATGATTCAGACCATGATTCTGAGTTGATATCAAGTGCAATTTTCCGTCGCAAAAGTATGGATAGGAAAATAATTAAAAAAAAACACAAAAAAAATCATGAATTTTTTGACAGGAAATTCCACTTGATATCAACTCAGAATCATGGTCTGAATCATCCCCCTCAATATTCGTTACGGTGTCACTAACACCCATACCTACTTGTATGGCTACCGTATGTACTTGTACGGGGTGTAAGTGACATCATAACGAATTCTGAGAGGGATGATTCAGCTGATTATTCTGAGTTAATATCAAGTGGAATTTTCCATCGCAAATGTATAGAATTGAAAATAATTTTAAAGAACTAAAAAAAAATACATGATTTTTGCGACGGAAAAATCCACTTGATATCGACTCAGAATCATGGTCTGACTCATCCCTCAAAGTTTTCGTTACGATGTCACTAACACCCTTTATATATCGAGTTTTTTATACATATATCTCATTCCTTTCTTTTTTCTAGCTCTGACTAAATACCCCTAAGATCCCAAATTCCTGTAATCACAGTTACCTATTTAGTATATAAAGAGAATGAGATGGGATCGCTGGATGGGTTACTAAGACAGTTTGGTTCTGCAGTTTCTACTCTCAACAAAAAGAAAATTTCAAAAGTGGATAACTATTTTGGCGTAAATTGTAAAATTATAACTTAAAATATTGATGTAAAACTAGCTGTTGTTATTCCGAATAAAAAATAAAAATAAAAATATAGACAGCGATGTACAGTTTTTTCTTCGTTTAACGTTCTGATTTTAAGGATAACAGACATATTATTATTATGCATCTTTTAATTTTGCTCAATTACTTTGGTTCAATTTAATTACAATGGCTCAATAACATCTTCCACCCATTGTTATTCCGATCAAAATAGTAACATATTTCTATACATACATACCACCATCATCAGCCCATTAACGTCCCCACTGCTGGGGCACGGGCCTTTCCCTATGGATGGATAGGGAGAACGGGCCTTAAACCATCACGCTGGCCCAGTGCGGATTGATGGTTATTAACGACTGCTAATACAGCCGGGACCAACGGCTTAACGTGCCTTCCGAAGCACGGAGGAGCTCGAGATGAAAACTTTTTTTTTGTGGTCACCCATCCTATGACCGGCCTTAGCGAAAGTTGCTTAACTTCAACAATCACAGACCGAGCGCATTTACCGCTGCGCCACCGAGCTCCTCTATACATAATGTGATCCAAATATCAAACAACAATTATTTTTATATAATTATGCTTCCGCCATTGTGTATATTGTATTTTGGAATAATGATGTACCCGAATAATGAGAAAATAGGTAATTATCACGCTAAAGCTGTACAGCGCCATCTGTATTGTATTTGGTGAACGTAGCCTGGAAAGTCTCTCGTTATATCGTAATGTTTTAATAGATTTTTGCGAGCTTAGAAGGAATATTTTTCAAATACTTAATATATAACATAAGTAAGTATAATGACGTCATGTCTCAAGTAATGCGCAAAAATACGAACTCAATTTTATATTTAACATAATTTCAAATTAGAATTAATACGAATTAAATCACAATGAGTACGACCGTTGAGTGCTTTTATTGATAAAGTTACTAGGACAGTATAACTTTCCATACAAATTTAATAGAAAATTTTCGTTGTGACATTTTGTAAAAAGTATCTCATTTGACTAGGGTGCGAATTAAATAAAGTACTTACTTACTAACCATTTTAAGAAGTGAAACGCGAAACTTATTCGCACTTCTTTCTACCTACCTACTTACTCCAAAAGTCGGTCAGCTGTATGTAACGAACATTACAGCCAAATTCTTCTCAAATTAGGTAACATACAGTGATTAACATTGTAAAGGCTATCTCTTAACATACACTTATGTAACAAAACTCCGTACAAATTGAAGTTTTTAGACAATTTTAAGACTATACTTAAGCACTTTGTGGTTAGAGTTTACACATTTAAGTCTAGACCGCGTACGTAGGTAATATGAAAGAGTAACAATGTTATGAAATTTTTTGCTGGTAATTTTCCCACCTCTTCTAAGGAAAAAAGAAGGTAATTTATCATGTTATTATAATAAAAATGAGGTATGAGATCTGCTCTAGAATGTTATAAGAACCTGACGGCTTCCGTGGTCCAGTGGTTGGGCGTTGTGCTCACGATCAGGAGGTCCCCGGTTCGAATCCTGATGGGGACAAATCACGAAAATCAATTTGTGATCCCTAGTTTGGTTAGGACATTACAAGCTGATCACCTGATTGTCGAAAAGTAAGATGATTCGTTAAGCCTAAGCCTTAATTCGTTTGATAAGTTAAGAGAATGCTACACTGACAAGAGCGTGGCTCTGAAATTAGTGATGATGAACACATTATAACGTACTTACTGTTATTTTATGACTCTACATTGTAGTGGTGCTATGCGACTTAGATATCCAATAAGGAAGGCCCCCAATTATTATTCAGAAAGCGTGGACCCTAAATACCGATTATTTTGGGGCTCCAATATGCTTCGTTGTAATTGTCAATGTAGGTTGTTTGTACGCTAATGAAACACCGTTTTCTGGTCAGGTATAATAAAACGGTTTTATTAATAGCAGGTTTTTATAAGTACTTAGCAACATATTGTTTGTTTCAAAACAATGACGTTTATTATGCGACCCTATTGCCATAACCTATTTTGTTAACCTCTGATGGGTTTGCCTCTTGGCCCACAGACTTTCCCGAAGGCATTAACGAGGGCCTAAGATGGAGCGAGCTCGCCCAGAAGGTGCCTGTTCACTCTGGGCCTTGAAAACCACCCGAGTTATATGCATTCGGAAATACAGAAGACGGCAGAGAATTCCCCCTCCTTGTCAACCTCAAAAATAATAATAAGAATTGAATAAACGTTTTTAATTTAGCTGACCCCATTATATTTCTTTGTTTGAGATCGAGCCCTTAACTGGGCGATATGCATTAGTTGTCTTCATTTGCTTGGAGACAAATCTACAATAAATCACGCCAATAAAAAAAAAAACACAATTAAAGGGTGAATTTATTATGAATATACTGATTCATTATCCTCCTAGTATTACCCGGTTTTCACAGGGTTCGCTTACCTAACTTGATGAAAGATACGGGACATACAACGACGCCCTATTCACAAATCAGTTGAGAACGGAGAACCAGCTAAAGTCTGGTCGTTTCTTAAGAAACTGGGGGTTGGCAAGTCACGTAATAACTCACCTCTCACCAATATTGACATTAATTCCCTAAATGCACACTTTCTCATCTTCTTCCTTCATTGACAGTGGCACAAAGACTTGTACCCTTAATCACCTTTCGTCACTGCCAACTCCCAATTTTCCACCTTTTTTCATTACTCAATTTGCTGCTAGTGATGTTAAGAGGAATATACTCGCCATTAGCTCGAATGCGACAGGAAGTGACTGCATTGGTCGTAATATGATCGTTCCCCTCATTGACATCCTCTCTCCGGTTATATCCAAAATCCTAAATAAGTCCATCTCCTCGGGTGTGTTTCCAACCGCATGGAAGGAAGCACAGATTATCCCGCTCCCTAAAAAAAATAATCCTAATTCCTTCTCCGACTATCGCCCAATATCCATCCTACCATTCCTCTCCAAGGTCCTTGAAAGGCTGGTTCATAATCAACTTACTCGTTTCCTTACCTTGAACAACCTTTTAAACCCACTCCAATCTGGTTTCCGCCCCGGTCATAGTACGACTACTGCACTGGTTAAGATTTCCGATGATATTCGGCTAGGAATGGAGAATCAGCAGCTGACTGTGTTGACGCTGCTGGATTTCAGCAACGCGTTTAATACGGTTGACCATGATATCCTACTGGCGATGCTGTATTCTCTTAACATATCTCCGGCAGTTGTTGATTGGCTTCGTAGTTACCTGTGTGGGCGCCGGCAGCGCATACGTGTTGAAGAAACCTTCTCTACGTGGTGTGACACTTCTGCTGGTGTTCCGCAGGGTGGCGTGTTGTCTCCACTCCTATTTTCTATTTTCATTAACTCTATCACTCTTCCACTCTCTTCTTCCTATCATTTGTATGCAGACGATTTACAAATATACACACAGTCTCCTATAAATAATCTCCCGGATGCAATTGAGAGAACCAACAGGGACCTCAAGTGCATTTCTGAATGGAGTCGCTGTCATGGGCTAAAAGTCAATCCAACTAAGACCCAGACAATAATCGTCGGTAGCCACTGGTATATATCGCGAATTGACTTTGCTACACTTCCTCCTATACTCTTCGACGGGATCCATGTTCCCTACAGTGACACAGTGAAGAATCTGGGGGTTGTGTTTGACGGGTGCTTGTCGTGGAAACCACAGGTGGCCGAGGTCAGTGGGAGGGTGTTTGCTGCGTACAGTTCACTGAAACGGCTAAAAAAACTTTTTGCCTACCAGAACCAAAATCAGTTTGGCACAGACTCTGCTACTACCTATATTGGATTATGCAGACGTCTCTTATCCCGATTTGTCAGTGGAACTTTTGAACAAGCTTGAGCGACTGCAGAATCTCTGTATTAGGTTTATTTTCGGCCTGCGTAAGTTTGACCATGTTTCTGACTACCGCTCTCAACTTAAATGGCTGCCTATACACCGTCGGCGAGACTGTCACATCCTCTCCCTTTTGTACTCAGTCCTCTCTCTTCCCAATACTCCTTCCTACCTTAAGGACCGATTCGTTCTCCACTCCTCAACCCTCGACCGCAACCTACGGTCCTCTAACAACCTTTCCCTTCAACTCCCGTCCCACTCCTCAAATTTCTATGATAAATCGTTTACGATGCGAGCTATCCGGCTATGGAATCTGCTACCTGAGTGTATCAGGCGGGCACCATCGCTGGAGTCATTTAAAGGACAAGTAAAGGCGCACTTTGTGAACTCTGGCTCCTCCTCTTTTATGTAAACCATCCTTCCTTTTTCCATAGTGTTATTATATGTATGTATAATTATTTAGTTATGTATAATAGTCTTATATATATATATAGTTTATATATTTATGTATAGTTTATATATTTATGTATAATATATTATATGTAGTTAAATGTACTTATTTTATGTAGGTTGTTCTTTTAATTATTTATTTTGTTAGAATGCACTAACCCGCTATTATTATACTTGTACAAAATTTTCCTGTACCCAAAGGTTGCCTGGAAGAAATTGCTGCATGAGCAATAAGGCCGCCTGTTGTGCTTTTCTGTATATGTTGTCCTTATCTCTGTATTTTGTGTCCATTGTGCTCAATAAAGTATTTTATCTATCTATCTATCTATATATCTAACTTGAAGATTTGACAGACCTGTTTTTACAGAAGCGACTACCCTGACCTCGATGATAAGCGTTATTGGCAACAATTAACAAGATCCTTTAACAGTTATACTACTTAGGACAGTTCAAATGTGCGTGATCTTTTAATTGAACTCTACTAGATAACTGACTCTAGCTATAAGTCTAGACCAGAGAGCACGGTAATTATTTTGCTGGTAATAGAACCGAAAGTAATAATTGTAGAATTCTGGCCGCATTAGCTCTTGGCGCATCGGCAATAGTATAAAATTCAGTTTCTCCTGTGAACTAGGTAAAGAAAAATATACAAAACTGGATATTGAAGTATAATATTATGTTACTAAGTATAGTAACACATTCCGGACATGTCCGCTTATTTTGCTTTTTAGAGCCACCACGATCTCCTCACCAACAAATTGTATGCAGTTGAAAGCTGGTGTTTTGATGATTACGCAACCATAAAAACACCAGTAGGCTCTGCACGGTAACCGCGCCGCGCGCGGCGCGAATTATATCGAGGCCTCCGACCAATAGCCGTTTGACGTCCATCTACGTAGATAGCATTCGTATCGTTTATTGGTAGAAACACTCAATACAATTCTTGTACATTGTCATGCAGACCCGGCGGTAGCGTTTATAGAACTGCAAACATTCCACCATGGTGTTCTTGTGAGATACATACACCAAATATTTTTTTTTTGATTCTGTAAAAACAACAGATTTGACGTCTCCAGTCAATATTCCCAAAGTGGGAATGTTCCTGTTGTAAAAACTCTTTATATTACATTACACACGGCTGCTTTTTTTTTCAAATTGTTCTTTCTTGTACTCTGATCCTATCTAGCTAAAGACTAGGTAATAGAACTCTTTTTACATAACTTTTTACAAGCGTCTTTTTTCTGGCAAAAGTGGGAACATTCTTGAGAACGGCGGTTGCCTCGATATTTCTACAAGGGATACCACTTACTGCTAATAGCGCCTCTAATAGAGATGGAGCGTGATTTGCTTCCAAATTCTGTGGTATAAGTCTAACTATAGCCTACTCTAGGAAACAAACAATTCTATCTCACACAAGATCTGAACCAGTGACCATATATCTTGGTGATTAACTGTGCATGTCTCATAGTGTAGTTTACGTAAGTAGGTATAGCAATGACTGTCTTACTACTTACTTCCTTTTCGGGGTTTTATTAATTCAGTAATTGAGTCAGTGTGTTTATGTACGGTCACGAGCATTAATATGTATACACTTTGGTACCATGTCACATTAACTTTTTTGACAAATTGAACTGGAAGTCTCACTAAATATGTTAGTGCGACAGAGTCCTAAAGTGGGTACATTATATTGCTCATGACTGTACACCCATGTATTATGTGTACAGGCTGTTAGTGACATCGTAACAGATACTAAGGAAAATTTCAGACCATGATTATGAATTGACATCAAGTAGAATTTCCTGTTGGAAAATTCATGTATATTTTTTTTAATTTAATCTATACTTTTGCGATGGTAAATTCTGCTTGATATCAACTCAGAATCACGGTCGGAATCACCCTCAAAGTTTTCGTTATGTTGTCACTAACACTCTGTATAGGTGGACAGTATCTGCGTTACAAGGATGTTTTGACGTCATCTAATTGCTATTGCCACGTTTAGAATAGTGGAAGAAGCCAATCAGATATCGGACTGGCGATCTGAAGGAATCAGAAATCAGAATCATTTATTCAAAGTAATTATCATGGATAAACTTGTTGAAGGTCAATGTAACATTTTTGAATCTACGTCATCTCGCAAGGTGTTATGGCTGAGGAGAAGAAATGACAAGAAACTGCAACAGCAACACATCTTTTAAATCAATAACATTACAAGTTATTTAATAACTAGAGGAACACATTCAATACCAGACATTTTTATCATTTAGGTAGTCATTAATCTTATAATAAGCTTTTTTACATAAAGTAAGCTTCACATGAGCTGATGATGTCAAATCGGGATAAGAACTCTTTGAACAAGCCCGTCTTGAAAATCATGACGACAAACGCCAATTCCGACGAAACGTGAGATTTCGGTCAAACGCGAGCCTATTATATTAAAAAAAATCCCAAAACAGTGAAGGTTACAAAAGTACTCCAGTAGTTGTTTTTCAGACATGCTCGAGAAGACTGGCAGCTGAACGCATCATTTTCTCTACTCCAACATAGAAACAAGTTTATGATAATGAGTCATCCAAATAACACCAACCAAAGATAGAGCAACGCTAAAACCGTCACTTTGTGAAAACTCGCTAAACAGTTTCAGAATTGTTAAATAAAGAATAAAGAGAGAGGCGCTTGGTAGAGACATTCTGTAAATAATAAAGGGGTATACTTACAGTTCAATTTCAGTAGCGGTTCTTTCGTAAAAGCCAGACTTATTGTGGTGAATTATTAAAGCGACTTTGAATATTTTCATATCACGAATCCATGTCAGTAATAAAAATAAACAGTCTGTTAGAATATTTTTGATTCAATCATAGTCTACAGCGACAAAGTCTCTCTTCTCTTCTTCTTCTTATCGTGTGGGTTGTGAGGTGGAATACCCACCTCATCAACTCTGGTGTCAGGGTTATTATTGAGCCGCCAAAGGCCCCTGACATGACTCGTGTCACGACTACACACACTAACAACAGTCACTGTACAGCTATTAAAGAAGACGTTGAAAAACTAAAACTACTTACAAAATATTTAGAATTCATACAATTCTTAAAAGAAAGGAGTATTCTATAGGCACTCGAATGTGAAATACAAAACAAAAGAGAAATGGAAAGAGTACAAGAGGCGGCCTTATTGCTAAGTAGCAATATCGTCGAGGCAACCTTTGGGTATAGGATATAATAAATGTTATAATAATAATGTACTTCAGAGAGATTTCTTCCAAGCTTATGTTTATAAGGTGAGAAAAAAGCAGAAATACAAAAGAGTTTGGATTACTTATTAATGTTATGGAATACATATAAGATGGTAGTAATACTCTTATAAGAACTAGTAAAATAAAGTTATGTTAGTCTCGTTTACTTTAGCGCAGAAATCGGGAGAACGTGTTAAGGCGTGACTTGCATACAAATGAATGTACATTACAAGTAAGTAGATACATTACATGTAACGTACCACATACTTACACCACTACATAGAAGCTAACGTGATCCGGTTGTAAATGAACCTTTAGATGCAACACTCACCTCAAATAACACAACAGTATACTTACCTACACGCAATATAAAACATAAGCTTAGGACCATCACTACATAGTATAAAACAAAGTCGCTTTTTCTGTCCCTATATCCCTATGTACGCTTAAATCTTTAAAACTACGCAACGGATTTTGATGCGGTTTTTTTAATAGATAGAGTGATTCAAGAGGAAGGTTTACATGTATCATCATCAGCCGTATGACGCCCACTGCTGGGCATAGACGATCGGTCCCGCGCTGCCCGCATCCGCCCGTATAATAACATCCATTAATTTGTGGAAAAATACTATTATTATTATTATTATATTTTTGAGGTTTTTAATGTGATGTCGTAAATAATTTCATTTTTTCCTCAGCATTGCACCCGAGGATAGCTAGTGTCCCGAAAAGTTCAGTCAGAGGTAAATCCATCGCAAGGTGAACTAAGTACCCAGACCTCACCGAGCATTCTGTTAGACTAACGTGATAGGTGGTGAGCCGTATCGCCGTCTATAATGGTGAGCGAACGTGTTAGTGAAAAAGCACTTAAGATAAATTAATAACTCATTGGTACAAATTCAAAAATATATTTATTCAGTAGGTAACATAGTTACACTTCGAATCGTCATTTTCATAATGAATGTCTCATCCTCCTAAAACTACAGCAACTGCTCACAACCTGTATAGCCGGGGAAAAGTAGCTGCAAGAAAAACCTATCTCTATCAAAAGAAAAAAAAAACTTAATAGGTATAAAAACAACATAAAAAAAATAGATAAGTAATTTTAGAAGAAACTGTAAAATCTTTACGTTAGAGCACTATACGCTTGTCATAAATTTTCGGTTTTTTTTTTTTCCTCTAATTATATGAGTTGCTTTTCTTTGAATACTTAATAGCAGGTATTATTCTTTGGTGAAAACTTGATTGGCTATTGTACTACATATATGTGTTATATTTATAATGTGTTATAAAAGCTGTATGTTTTCCTTAAATAAATAAAAATAAATAATAAACCTCGGCACAGGGACCTAGACGTTCTTTTAAAAAATATATATATAAAATACTGTTATACAATTTAGTAATTTGGCTGCCTAATATCAGTTCCTAGACTGTTAATCCCATGCATTCATAGTCTTCTACATAATCACTATGTAGGGATATATCACAAAAACGATTGGGATCACAAATTTGGTTAGGTTAGAACATTTTGCTGACTAATCACCCGATCTCATTTATTTTTCACCTGGACAATGCTTAAAAAAGTTATGCTGGTTTAAGTGATTGATTATATTTTATTTTACGCATTCTTTCCGTTGCGCATATTGTTAAGTTAAAAATAAAGAAAAATGTTTTGTTGTGTTTACTGTCGTAATTATTATTTATTCTAACTGTACTTTTCGGAAAAGTAAGAACTTGTATAATTCATAATTGATAAAATAGAGAATTCGGAATATGTAAAATCTATAACTAGGACTACACAGATTGGGTATAATAAAGAATTGGACAAATATATAATTTGGCCAATTCGGAATTAGGACCCCAACGCCGAGAGGAAATTGTTTCATTCAAGAGAGTAAGCGCAGTGAAATCGTAACGCCCCCCGTCCAACTTTTTGTTTCCCTCAAATTCTCAACACGACTAAGAAAGCGACTCCATTACAAATCAAGTCACGAATTATGACTGCAAGGTCAGTATTAAAGGTTGTTTGTATGTATCTGTCGAATATCTCTGGTATTTGTCAGTTTGTATCCAATTTCTCAAGGAATTGGTCTGGGGAGTTCCGGTTTCAATGGGCAAAGTGTATTTCAAAGGAATAAATAAGAATGCCATTTTGAATATATACAAATTCCATACGCGAAACATACATACATACACAAATGTGTGTGATGTTCAGTCGTCAGAATGGTTAGGATATTACAGGCTGATCACCTGTTTGTCCGAAAGTAAGGCGATCCGTGCTTCGGAAGGCACGTTAAGCCCTTGGTCCCGGTTACTACTAACTATTTAAAGATGTAAGACTTACTGACGTAGCGTTACATGAGTCAGGTCAGGGGCCTTTGACGGCTAATAGTAACCCTGACGCCAGGGTTGATGAGATTGGTTATCCACCTCATAACCTACACGATAGAAGAAAAGAAGAAGAATCAATCAATCACTATCGGGTGTGAGATTACAAATTGAAAATGACCTGTATCTTTTTTTTATTTTAATATAACGAAACATAGGCTCACGAATATATCACAATTGGCTCGGTCTGCGATTGTTGAAGTTAAGCAACTTTCGCAAAGGCCGGTCATAGGATGCGTGACCACAAAAAAAAAGTTTTCATCACGAGCTCCTCCATGCTTCGGAAGGCACGTTAAGCCGTTGGTCCCGGTTGCATTAGTAGTCGTTAATAACCACCAATCCGCACTGGGCCCGCGTGGTGGTTTATGGCCCGATCTCCTTACCCGTCCATAGGGAAGGCCCGTGCCCCAGCAGTGGGGACGTTAATGGGCTGGTGATGATGGCTCAGATGCACGTCCATCGCAACATGAACTACTTTTAACAACTCACACCACTCGTTATTTATTTATTTAGGTACACATACTTTAATACATATAAAAAAATTACACACAACGTCACCTTTACACCATCACCACCATACAACTTTTTATTTTAATATTTTTTATTATACTTAAGTGTAGGATTTGGATTGTAATAGGTTGATCTAAATAAACCAATTAGGTAAAACCACAAAAACACACTACTTAAACTTGTTAATTGGTAGAATTATTTACCATAAACAATCCAAGTAAAGCGACATTCGGTTCAAAGTTTCCGCTATACTGGATCGTTTTTGCCGACGTTACCCTGTCACTTCATGTTAGCTGTTTTTACTGACTCTATCGCCAACAGTGTAACTGACCGCAGAAGTGACAAAAAATGTAATTGTGAAATGGAGGGAAAAAGTTTTAGCTGTATGTAAAAATATATACTTTGGAAGAATATTATGACAAAAACTTTGAGGAATGATGCAGACCATGATTCTGAGTTGATACATTTAAAACCTATACATTTTATTGGGTTTGTAAAATTACAATTACAAAGAGATTTGCTATTGAAATAAGAAAGGCGTCATTTTTTTTATGATGATTAATTAATCATTTACCAAATGGATGAAAATGACAAATCTTCGAACTAGCTTATGAATAAGTACTCCAAATTTCCAGTTTTAACTAATTTTGCAAAAAAAAGTGTCATACCTACTTCGTTTATATAGCAAATGTAAATTGTTACTGGCAATAAATTTATTTTATTCTTATTCTATTCATACAATTGCAAATTAAAGCGAAAGCAAATTGTAATAAAAATCAAGTTTTGTTAGACTTTTCGGTTCAGTTGCAAACCTAAAAAGGCGATACGATCGATATGCAGATGATATTATATCGTGGGTGCGAGTGAGACAGATGCAGGTAGAAGCTTCCATTCATATAGTGTTTGTTTCAGTTTAGTTGATCAAATGAACAATGGTCCAATGAAAACGGATTGAAGTGAAGTGAGTCAATGAAGGGTTTTACTAGCGGTATATGATAACATACATGTTGTCGCCGAACAAAGTAAAGACACCTTTGGCCAAAACTCTATGGTCCAGTCCTTTAAAAAGAAACATAATGGCGGACATTGTAAGAAGAAAACAAGAAAATAAGACAGTTGACGATCGGGAGTGAAAATGATTGATGATGATTGATCATGGTTGAACTACAGATATTTAATTATATTAGTCGTATTGAATAAATACTGGTAAGTAATTGGTAGATAATCAAAACAAATGTAAGTGTATAATGAATATTGGATGTAGATATAAATGCGTATGAACTACATGTTTTTTCTTTAATAAATAATATATAAGAAACTACTTTATCAGGTTAGAGGGAGTTAAAAAGGCCACATAGAAGCAATTCATTTGAAAAGTAATATTGCTATTCGACATTTGCGTAAGTATATAAAAATAAGTGCGCAATGTCAAAAAGTCACATAGCTATATTGCTTTTTAGTATAATTGCTTCAATGTGGCTTTTTAAATCCCTAGTGTTACTATACCACGTTCCAAAGTGACGATAAAGATAGGATTGTACGTAAAATGGGACCGAAATAGAACATCTTTTCAATAAGTTTCCTCTGATTTGACAGTTTATTAGCAGGAGTTGCACCAATGAATTATTAATTTATCTTAAGTGCAGTTTTCACAAACACAGTTGCAGCGACCGTTATAGACGGCGATACGGATCACCAATTATCACGTTGGTCTAACAGAAAGCTCGGCAAGGTGTAGGTACATTTATTACTACTTCTGACTACCCCAATTGAGATATAGCCGTGAGCTTAGGTTATGTTGTAAATGTTGAAAGAGACCCGAGGTGCGAAATTTTAATGACAGCTAGCATTTTGTAATTTTTGTCAAATCCGAAATGAGTACAAAAGAATTCTACATGAATGTAATGTTTATATTGGCTTCCTGGTGATAAAATCTCATCTGTGTCAGAGATTACGACATGGGAGATAACCGTGTATGATATGGGGTCGTTGGCCTACTGGCGTATTGGGACAGCGATTTTGGATGCGGTATGCGATGACGTCAGAATGATTTTTTTGATAAGCGATCAGAAAATAAGCTACAATCACTTTCGAACGGCCTTTGTGGGCCAGTGTTTGAGCGTTAGGTTCAGGATCCTGAGGCCCCGGGTTGGAATTCCGTTGGGGACATATCTCAAAAACCACTCTATGATCTCTAGTTGTTTGTTTAGGACATTACATGCTAATCACCTGATTGTCCGAAATTAAGATGATCCGTGCTTCGTGCGATGTAAGTATGTAGTCGTTACATGAGTCACGTCAAGGGTCTTTGGCGGCTCAGTAACAGCCTTGTCAACAGGGTTGATCAGATTGGAAATCCACTTTACAACCCACACGAAGAAGAAGTCACTTTATCTGCGACCAAGTACTAAGATAGCCATGTTCCAGCCTTGAAGTGCGAAATCTAAATTAAACCCAAATCCGTGATAGCCCAGTTCGTAGAACGCGTGACTTTCATTTTAATGCCACGCGTTCGAATCCTGCGTCGGGCTATCAATTATCGCTGAATTCGTCTTTGTGAGTTTCAATTCATGTTTGGATCATAGATAGGTAACTGATATGGAATTTAAACGTAGTTAGCGAGGAAAGGGTGCACACATACAGCGACGAGTGGGTGCACACATATTATTATTAAGGCCTTAAATAACACTGGTATAAATGCAATGTCCTGCAAAATTGCATAAGCAATTTGACTGCAGGATCAGAGTCTCACTAATACATGGTTAAATTACAAAAATTAAGAAATAGGTAAGTGACTGCTAAATTAAATATAATAAATATTAGTTTAATGTTCTCAGGCAAACTACATACATAAACTTTTTTTTTACCTTCGATGGGTTTGCTCTTGGCCCCAGACTTGCCCGAAGGCATTGACGAGGCCTAAGATGGAGCGAGCTCGCCCAGAAGGTGCCTGTTCACTCTGGCCTTGAAAGCACCCGGGTTATATGCATTCGGAAATACAGAAGACGGCAGAGAATTCCACTCCTTAGCAGTACGCATAATGTAGAACGATGGGAAGCGCTTATTTCCCACCGGGGTAAGCAGAGACTATGGAATTCCATTTGCTTCGATCCTGATGTACTTCTCTTGCTTCCTCCATATGGGTGGGAGTGGATGTACTTATTATACTCCTCTGCCTACCTCTTCTGGGATGCAAGCGTGATGTTCTGTTATGTATGCTGCAAAATTCCACACTTTATCATCCTGACCTTATATCTACTCGTGAAACATTCAAAACAAACTAACTCAGTATAAAAATACTCTATCGATCATTGATTTGAGATAACTAGGTTATCCATACAAACATGGCTCGTATCATGGTCGTATACTGGGTTGTTGAAACTATAATTTTCTTTTAGAGCAGGAATAAGGCCGGGTACACATAGTGGAGCGAATAGTAGCGCATAGTGGGGTGGATAGTAGAGCGTGGCTCTTAAATTGATGATGGTGATGACACATAGTGGAGTCCATGAAGTGTTTTACTTCGCCAACAAACTACGGCTGTAGTTTGGCGATAGTAGTAATGTGTATTAATAATTTATGTATTGCGCTTTGCGCCCGGATCCACCCGCGGGGGCTTATTTGACTAAATAGATTGTTATTGTCTATTTTATATATTATTACTTTATTACGAATAAATGAATATTAATTTGGTACATTTATGTATGTAATTTATATTTATATAAAAAAACTACTAACTTGCAGGTCCGATTTAGATGACATTTTTTTTCGTTAAGGATTTTTTTATGCAATTCAAAATCAGAAACATCTAGAGTGGGGCAAATAAATATTTCGATCCTATAAAAGAAAATGATTGAATTCTGTTCGTTCAAACGAATAATTGATCTAAAGTACTTCCGATTAGTACCCTTAAACCGTTTTTACGTCTCTCCGTTTGCCTGTCAGTGGTCTTAAAGTTGAATTTGTAAAAGGCTGTATAATTTGAACCATATTAGATACCTAGTTGACATTTGCTACATGGTTCAAAAGATACAGCTATCTAAAGGTGAACTTTGAGACGCGAATGAGAGTTCCGGCTTAATTGACTCCACTAGCTCTGCGTCTTTCTACAGCGTCAAGTTGGAACCAATTGTGACTATAGGGTAGTTTCCAATTTTCTTTTTTGTTTATTTTGTCCGTAGGCCAGGCAAAGGGATCATAGCCACCCATAGTTTCCAACTAGTCAAATTAGTTACTTTTTTACAAATCGTCTTATTTTTTGACGTGACTTATTGTAGATTTGCCGCAGATGCCATTAACTACTCGGACAAATGGAGAGCGCTGAGGGCTCTCACCCCATTTTTACTAAATGTCAAACACGAAATTACTATGGAATTTGTATGAAAATGCAACCTGTGACGTCACAGAAAAACATGACAAAATGTCGCACTTATTTTTATTTACTTTTTTTAAAAAAGAAAACATTTCTTGTCACCTGTAGATCTGTCTTTATTTAGTAATTAGAATTTCATAGGCTTTTCGGCGGGAAACGGGAACGGGACAGTTGCTTTCTTCGTTGAGTAATCTAAATAATTAATACGAAGTGGTGTTTTGTGGTTACTGATCGCATTAAGTTAGTCGGAAGACATTCGCGAGTGTTATTATATTGGAGTATTCAATGAACAAAGTGTATCTGCCTATTTTCGCTTCGTGCCGGGAAGCCGCTTCATAACTCAAAAGCTTATGCGGACTTTTGAGTTAATTCGTTTGGGGTTCGGAGTAGGAGTCTACTCCGAGGGTGGGGGCTTAGGTTTCATCATCATCACCTTTCATCATTTCATTAATCATCAAGAAAAAAAATACGTCAGACATGGTTGTATGGGCATTTGCCTTACCCTTCGGGGAAAACCAAAACAAAAAAAAAATTAGAATTTCATAATTTATCTTTGACCCAGGAAACTACCCAATTGACAGTGATAAAAAATGTATGTGATTTACATAAGGTGATATATTAATTCCATCATATTTCGACCCACTAGGGTCGATTAACTCTTTCAAATATTTTCCTCTCAGACGACGCCCTGAGCCGAGGCTCGCGCCCAACTGGGCACCCTCAGGCCTGTTGTCTTAAACGTTGTACCGGGTGATAGCCTTCAGCGCTCCCCATTTGTCCGGCCAAGTAGTTAATGCCATCTGCGACAAATCTACAATAAGTCACGTCAAAGAAAAAACATAATATTAATCTTAACAGCCTCCGTGGTCTAATGGTTAGAGCGTTAGGCTCACGATCTGGAGGTCCGGGTTCGCTTCCCGATGGGGATATTGTCGAAATCACTTTGTGAGACTGTCCTTTGTTTGGTAAGGACTTTTCAGGCTTGAATCACCTGATTGTCCGAAAAAGTAAGATGATTCCGTGCTTCGCAGGGCACGTTAAGCCGTTGGTCCCGGCTATTAGCCGTAAAAACACCTCCACCAACCCGCAGTGGAGCAGCGTGGTGGAGTATGCTCCATACCCCCTCCGGTTGATTGAGGGGAGGCCTGTGCCCAGCAGTGGGACGTATATAGGCAGTTTATGTTATATAATCTTAATCAGCTGTATATAGTATAATAATCGCTTGCAACTTGGCTAAGGCCTTCTATATAAATAAAACAAAAACAACACAAGGACATCCGTATTTGCATCTAGTTTTACGACTTGAATTAAGTAATACATTCCGTTCTCGACCTCTAACAGTTTATGTTTACATAACTCTCAACCGTCAAATATACAGGGTATTACTGACATCGTAACGAAAACTTCGAGGGATGATTCAGACTACGATTCTAAGTTGATATTCAGTAGAATTTTCTGTCCGAAAATTATGGTACTGAAAATAATTTAAAAAGAAACACTAACATTTTTATGAATTTTCCAACAGGAATCCCTCTTAGTATTCAATGCGATGTCACTAACACCCTGTATTTGTGTCCAATTAGAAGTAAAAGCAGTGTATTTAATCCGTATTAGTGGATTTATCCGTAGTCGTATTTTTAAACTTAAATTAATTATTATTCCCGATGTAATTTCCGACTAGTTATTATTATTGCGTTTGGCAAACGACAGTAATAACAAACTTTGGAGTAAACCGTAAACAATCGTAAATTACACAATATCTAGTGCGAGTAAAGACGGAAATGTTTGAGGAAAAAATAATTAATAACAAGTTGTAATAATAATAAACATTGTTGCACAAAATAAAATAAAATGTTGTAATATTAACTATTTATTTATTATTTATTTCAAAAATTAAGTACAAACAGTGATTATGCTAACTAGCACCGTTAAACCATGGTTAACTTAAATTGTTCATTTCTTTATTCCATTATAGATCCATTTAGTAGTAAATAATAATATTTGAGATTAAAATAGGAAATATTTATTTAGCTCTACGTACGTCTCTGCGAGGGACAGGGCTAGAGAGGACTACTGGGAAAAATGAATAAATTCAACCACGAAAAAAAAAGTAATAATAATGGTAATTCAATTCAATCACGGAACAGCACCAGTGCCGAGTTTAGGCGTGGGTACATAGTTCATCTTGCGATAGATGTACCTCTGACTACCCAATTGGGACGTAGTCATAAGCTTATTTGTTTGAACCGTCACTACCAGCACTTCAAAATAACTGTCGTAAGCAGATCACCAGTTCCGCAAGAGATGATGTAAACAAAAAACGAAGATGTACATAAAAGTGAAGGTGATCTGTCAGTCCATACAGATAACGGCACTTGGTGAGGCTAACGCGGAAGTAGGTATATTAACTAATAAAAATAGACATCTGAATCGTGCAGAAATAGTAATAAAAATACTTCTACGTACATTATGACCTCTGCTGTAATAGCACATTTATTACCAAAGAAAAGGGTTTAGTTCCCAGTTGGATGCATTGAGTGATAGAGTGAGAAACTGTGTGATAAGACAGAGATGTGGTGTAAAAGACGATATAGTGACTAGGATTGAGAAGGGAATGTTAGGTTGGTTTGGACACGTAGAGCGGATGAAGGATAATAGAATTGCAAAAGCGGTATATAAAGCGAAAGTTGATGGTAGGGCTGGCAGAGGAAGACCGAGAAGGACTTACGATGACCAAATTGGAGATTTCCTTAGAAAAGGTTCAATACGATCTACTCTGAACCGGCGTGCGTGTATGAAGCGATTGATGAATGTGGAGGAAGCAAGAGAAGTGTGTCAGGATCGAAGCAAATGGAATTCTATAGTCTCTGCTTACCCCGGTGGGAAATAGGCGTGAGTTTATGTATGTGTGTATGTATGTTGGATGCATTTATCTTCATCATCAGAAGTATAATATAAAAAAAGGTATTGATTTTATTCTCTATGCTTGTTTCGACTACAGGTAATTCACAAATAACAAATTGATAGCCTGCTTTTTTTTGAAGTCGGTTGAAAATTACGTAATAACCTTCGTTCAAATTGTTAAAAAGCATATTTACATACTGAAGGGAACATTAAGACGCTATAGTTAGTTAATGAAGCAAATAAAAACCAGAGAGTAGGTATATAAAAGTGAAGGTGTTGCGTGAATCCAATGCAGTGGATCCGGCTTCGAGCAAGGCCAACATAGATGTAAACTTCTAGAAGAGGCATAATTATTAAAATTATTATATTTAAATTTTTGTTCTACTTTTTTTGTCTTATTTGTGTTTGTTGTTTTGTGCCAGGGGCATTTGGCAGCTAAATAATAACCTTGACACCAGGGTTGATGAGGCTGGTATTTCACCTCACAACCCACACGATAACAAGAGAAGAAATTTCATACTCTTACAATAAGTCAGTGTCACTGTGGTCACTGTGGTACAGTCATGAGCAATATAATGTACCCACTTTAGGACTCTGTCGCACTAACATATTTGACATTTAGTGAGACTTACACTTCAATTTGTCAAAAAAGTTAATGTGACATGGTACCAAAGTGTATACATATTAATGCTCGTGACCGTACACCGGTTTGTTTCTCAAATAAGAAGCGTCGGTTCGAACCCCGGTATCGAACTTGCACCAATCAGTTATTAATTTATCTTAAGCGCAGTTTTCACTAACACACTTGCCTAGACCATTATAGACGGAGATACGGCTCACAATCTATCACATTGGTATAACAGAAATAACATAGCGTAAGCTCACGACTAATCCCAATTGGGGTAGTCAAAGGTACATCCATCGCAAGATGACCTAAGTACCCACGCTTCATCGAGCTTTACGAGCTTTTATTTATTATGAATAGAATAGAGTAGAATAACTTTATTCCCAAAACAGTGCAGTACAATAGTAGAGAAGATAAAGATAAGTACACAAATCAAAAATACACTGCCAGGGAAAAGGGACTGACTCAGCATGTTGTTGCGAAGGATAGTAGAAATACCACTCTTAGCAACACTGATATTCTGCCAGTACCTAAGTTACGCTTATAAATACTTTGAACTATCGTGCCAACAAAAAGTGTCGGGATTTACTTACAATAAATAAGAAAATAAGCAAATATAATTATGAAGAAAATATATGAATTAAGGGATTACGAAAAATATGACAGTACTTATTAGTCAAAGGTAGATATTATGCCAAGGGGTTAAAGTGTATACTTTAATAGATACGACAAATAAACAGATGTGTAAAATAAAAGCCACAGATAAACAGATAACGAGAGAGATTCATAAACAATATATGACAAGTAGGTGTGTATAACATAATTATGAAATAAGTATAAAGTTCAGTTACCGACGATATATGAATTTAATAATAAAATAATACCATAAAATGACCTTTGCACCGTGTAAGGCCGGGGGGGGGGGGGGGTTTTGACTAAGCTAAGATCCCTGCTACAGCTAGTTTAGATAAGGTATTTTCTGTTTTTTTTTAATTATTTTTTTTTTTGTATTATTTGATAGATTGTATATTATTTAGTATTCAGTATGTAAATAGAATAAATTCGTTATTCCGCTATTTCCCGTTGGTACTAACGAAAATATATTATAAAAAAATTAAATAATATCATAATTTTACTTAAATTATAGCTATATCTATGTAACAAATTCAACATGCACGCGAATTCGAGATAACTGGATGCAAGCTGTAAACGATCATCACTTATCTTTCTTTTGCCAAAAATACGAGTATCATTATTAAATTCACGCTTAAAATATATTCTTACTTAATCAACTTGTAAAACAAGTTTTTTAAGCGAGTTTTTTTGGCTAAGTATAACTTTTAAGTATGCGGTGATTGAAAACCTTGAAATTAAGGTTTTTTTTGAATATACATATTTGGATATTCGTGAACTTCAACAATTCTTTTAATAAAAAAAAACACTATCATAGAAGAATAATTCTACGCATAGAACGGTAAGTCTCCGCCCCGCATCAATTCGTATAGAGGGTCGACTTCACCCCCTCTAAAGCTCTCCCTGTAGACTTTAGTCTCAAATCGCCGTAAGTAAGAGGGAGACAGCACGGACTGTCTCGCTCACTCCTACACGTTACGCAGATGCATTATTTTGTACGGAGTGTTCGTGGCGAGTACTACATAAGAAAATGTTAGCTAGATAAGCACAATCCTGTATCTTGGAAACCATGTGACATTATATATATATATATTTTTATTATATTTATATCATTAATATATTTAATTATATATATATTTTTTATATTATAATTATAATAATATTATAATAATATATATAATTATATATATATTTTTTTGTATTTTTTACTGGCTTTTCTGTGACATAGAGGTCTCAGATGTTTTTCAGTTAAACATTGATAATATAGAAGGCATTTTTTTCTATCATTTCTCTATAGACTTGTCCAGGTACAGTCATGAGCAATATAATGTACCCACTTTAGGACTCTGTCGCACTAACATATTTGACATTTAGTGAGACTTACAGTTCAATTTGTCAGAAAAGTTAATGTGACATGGTACCAAAGTGTATACATATTAATACTCGTGACCGTACGTACAATGTTGCACGCACCTTTCGTCAAACCGTGGTGTGTGTGCACAATATATAGTTTTCTCTTTTTTAAAATTTTTTTAGCACAATATGCACGTATACAACAGTTTTTCTTACAGCTAGTTCATCAATTATTATTTTGTTTATGATCCAAACATGAGTTCAAACTCATGAAGTCGAGTTCAGTGATTCAGAGCCCGAGTTGTGATTCGAACCCGTAAGCGATGAAGACACGCGTTTCACCGAACCCGAAGGTCTATCACGGATTCAGTATTTAGTACCCATAACTATTAATCATTTATTTTGTAATGTAGATACTTAGCTGACGATTTATTATTAAGTACTATCGTTTATATAATTATTTTTATGCACTTTCATTTCGATAGGTATGTTACTGTAATAAACGACCCACGTTTTGTTTTAGTAACCAAAAAGATTTCAGTTATGGGTTTTAGTAGAAAATGTATCGACTTCCTGAAATATTTACGTCAATAGTACCAACGCTGACAACTATAATTTATACCTACTAAATATACTACCTAAATAATAAAAACATAACGCCATTTTTCGAAAATCCTGGTACATTAAAATTTGACAAAAATTCCGGCTCGGTACATAATTATGTAACTCTGAAACCGTATTTTTTGATGTAATAAGAATGACAATTAGGTAAAGACCGTGCGCCTTTTTAGGAAAAGTAATGTGATGTGTCGCAAAATCCGTAATTCTTTATTTGAAAGTTACCAAATCGACTATTGCCCGGCTTGGAAAGAATCGTGGTCAAATTAGAATGTATTTTTTTTATTATCATTACGCTAAATGGGTTTCGATATGAACACAAGTAAAGTCGTTGCAGTTATCGCATCGCGTGGGTTGCGGAGCATGCGCACTGCAACCGGCCGCAGCTTGCAGGTCCATAACCTAACAGCTGATACCCAATAAACAACGGAAATCAACTCTGGCATATATCCAGAAAATATACAAAGAATTCGCAAATCCGCAACTCACCTTAGACTGTGTAGAGTCGGGCTGCATAAAATAAAATAGGAAAAACATCCAAACAGCCCCTAGGAGGAACAGGATTTTGACGTTGCGCCTCATGTTTGTGAACTAATAAAAGCACTAGACACTTGAATTTCGAACGGGTTGTGGTTGGTTCGGTCGCACACGAGACGCGGTTGTTTTTGTTTTTTTTTTTATTTTATGAATTGACGCGAGCGGCGCGCGGCCGCGCTGGTAGCTGCGGCGAACTGAGCCTAGTTCGCGAGTTGCCGTCGACCGGTCATGCGCGTATCGGTCCCCGACTCGGCACAGAAATAGAAATATAGAACTTACGCCGTTGTGCCATTGCACCGCGTAGCTTTGCGCTTGCATTGTTTATTGTTATGCAGATCACTTTATAATTGGATTGCTCGCGCTTGCTAGAGACGCGTTGTTATATCAATCAAATCTTATACAGTATAAGTGGTTATGTAGGTTATTATATGTTATTATTTTATATTATACTTATAATAGTTCTAACACGGTGTATCTTAAATAAATAAATAAAATAAATAAACACCTATAACTGATATACGAGTTATACATTTTTTAAGTAAAATGTCCTTGCAGGTGTTATCTGAGTATTTAATTAAACTTTAAGGTAATTAGAAACCTTAATATAAAATTGTCTTAATACAAAATAATCATTATTATAATTAAATATACTTCCATTTAGTAAATAAACGACAAAAAAAATAATATACTTATGAATAGTTCATATTTGTTAATACCTACCTTTTTTATAACACTTCATAAATTACAGATAAATTGTTTTACAAACATCGCTAAACCTAAACAGGTAGGTATGTCTCGATGCCTTCTTCTTCGGCATACGCCACGCTTTCTTACGCCAACTACTACTTATTAATGTTATTTGATACTAAAAATAATACGACTAAAAACAAATCTTACAAAATACCTATTTCAATGACGTATAAATAAATGCTAACAAAAACATTTTCACGTGAAGATGCCAAGACATAATCATATCGATCGCAATATCAAAAAGTTATCAGATCTCATGTAGAGCTAAGCTTCTAACTCCACACGCCCTAACTATACAAACACTAATTTCACAAACTCTACACATTAGGCAAAATATGGGGCTTCATTACTAAAATATATCCTATCCAAATTGAAAGCAATTATTTCAAATTTTATTGTAATAATATGCTGATATTAAACGTTTGTAGATATACGATTATAGCCGATAATATAGAAAGAATTGCTGGAATAGTATGTATTATTTTTTTCTTTATTACTTATATTTTTTTTTCGACGTTACTTATTGTAGATTTGCCGCAGATGACATTAACTACTTGGCCGGAATTTGCTAGAATAGTGGCTAGGTGTTTTGTATGCTGTTCTATCAATAAAGAAAAACATATCAGTCGGAATAGTTTACCTATTCTTTCTATGCTAGACAGGGATCGAATCAAAAACTTTAAAAATAGCATTGCTTGTGGGTCTAATACCTACAAAAAAACTTTTTCTGTATAAATAGGAACGCGGTAATTCCATTAGAATTACTTATTTATAAATTGCATTCGTATTTAGAAACAGCAAATAAATCGAAGTAAAAACATGAACCGTTTCTATAGCAACCGGTTAATTGATTTACTTTGTTGAAGTTGAAGACACCGCGACAGTGCTCTATCGTGAAACCTTACCTAATCTACGGAAATCGAGAAAAACTAAGCTTGAGTAAATAATACAATTTTCGACATTCTGTTTACTGGCTTTTTCTTGTTTATTCAATCAATTAAGGCTCCGAGATTAGAATCTTTTTTGTATTTTTTTGATGTTGTTGTCGTTTGTTGTAGTAGGTACTCGTTTAAACGTTTCGTAATTATACATCGTGTTAGTGACATCGTAAAGAATACTGAGGGGGGTGATTCTGATCATAATTCAGGGTTAATATAAGTTTGAATTTTCCGTCGCAAAATTCTTAAGCTTGTGTACAGTCATGAGCAATATAATGTACCCACTTAAGGACTCTGTCGCACTAACATATTTGACATTTAGTGAGACTTACAGTGCAATTTGTCAAAATGTTAATGTGACATGGTACCAAAGTGTATACATATTAATGCTCGTGACCGTACTTACATATTAAATAATAATATATAAATAAGTTAGTTTCCTATAATATGTAATGAGTTTTATTATCTGTCTACTAAGTTGCAAAACATTTCATTTTCCCCGTAGGTCCGTGTAGTAGGAAGATAATTAACCACGTTGCTGTTACGTCATATCAGATTAACTTGGCTCATGACTATAGTTTCGCTTCTAGAGAAAATTTACGTTCACGACTTGGCCCTTCCGGGGTGGGAAAATGAAAACATAATTCTGGTATATTAATCTCATTAAAAACGGTAATTGTCTTTTATAGAATCATGGAACAACAGTTTAGGAAAGCAAAGTAGTTTTTATCCGTAAATAGGTTCTAAGGTAAGTATAGGTGTCATACGCAAAGGGCGATACCTATTGACTTTTTAAATGGGGTTTGACTACGAAAAGGCATTGCTAAGGCCGCGTTCAGGGACGCGCGGCGCGTCAAGCGGCGCGGCGCACGGCGCGCGGTGCAAACAAATGTATGACAATGTACTGAGCATTCACGGAGAAGCGTTTTTAGAGGCATTTTAGAGACGCGGCTGGCAACGTGGTATAGTTGACGCAGCGGTAAGTGATGCGGCGGGCGACGCGACGCTGTGGGTGACGCGGCAGGTGAAGCGGCGGGCGACGCGACGCGGCAGGCGACGCGGCGGGTGACGCAGCGGGTGACGCGCCACGAATCGCTACGGGTATGTCACTAAACTGCGCGTATCGCTTGACGCGCAATTTGACGCGCTGCTCGACGCGTCGACTCTCTATGAACGGAGAAAACGCGTGCCCCTGAACACGACCTAACATTTTAAAAATACGTTAATCAAAAGCCTCTATAAGAATGACATACATACATACATAAACTCACGCCCGTAATCCCTAATGGGGTGGGCAGAGCCACAAGTAATCAAAGACAACTTGCAGCCACTGTTGATACGAATTCCAAAGATGGATATGATGAACCTTATGGTGATAAGGGATCAGCCTATCGCCCATAACATTAGTCCATCATGTTAGAGGACACAAGAATGTTCTATAAGAATGAATTTCGAGGTTTTCCTTGTAGCTTCTTTTCCTCGGCTATACCGATGGAAATTATAGTCGTTTTAGGCGGATGACACGTTGGACAAAAACATATTATATTTATATTATTTAAAATTGTTTATTTTATTTATTGCTTCATGTACATAATTGTCGATTTAAAGTGTATTTTTAAGTATGAGTTTTGGTTTGACCAACGCCTTCGGTTGGTGTGTATTATGGTCTAATCATCTAAAGCAAAATTACAGAAAAGGCCAAACAAAAAAGCAAAGAAGAAAAACACTTCTTTTTTCCCACGGAAAAATCTCACAAAAGAAGCAAATTAAATTCTTGTAAAATTCGCGAAGAAGTCACTGTTACAAACGGGAATCGAACAATGGACTTCTGTAACGAGAGCCGTATGTCACAACAACTACACACAATAATTATTTAGGTACAACTAGAAATTGTTACACAGATAAACAGACTTTTTTGCCATGATTTCGTATAGCTTTGTTTTTGATGGCATTAACTACTTGGCCGGACAAATGGGGAGCGCTGAAGACTCTCACAAATCACAAAATAACGGGACTGAGAGACTTTAGTGGATGGCGATAAGCACTGAAAGAGGGAAAACATCGACTACAAACTACTAATCGAGTCGTCAGGAATATTACGTCCTTCGGGCGCCGATATTGTTCAGTAACTGTCCCTATATTAAAACGTAACGTAATATAAACAGTCTAATACATCCCACTGCTGGACACAGGCCTCCCCCCAATTAACAGGAGGAGAGCATACTCCACCACGCTGCCCCACTGTGGGTTGACGGAGACGTTTTACGGCTAATACCCGGGACCGTCGGCTTAACGTATCCTCCGAAGCATGGAATCTTACTTTTTCGTACAATCAGGTGATTCAAACCTGCAATGTCCTTACCAAACAAAGGACACAAAATGATTTCAATAATATCCCCCTCGGGAATCCAGCTCAGACCTCCAGATCTTGAGCCAAACGTTCTAGACCACGGGCCTTCGTATTCTGGTGGTCATAACAGCCTTGTTATCACGAACGCCGTATTAAAAAGATTATTAGGAAACAGGTACTAAAATTATTTTTCGTGTCGTTTCAAACACGGAATATAAGAAAGAGGTTTTAAATTAAATTATGTTACATTGGCCCCGATTCCTGCAGATACCTCCTAATTTTACTTTAAGTTATTCCTGTCAATTCTTATCCGCCGAAAAGGAAAGAGACGGATGATTGACAGCTCTTAATTTTAGAAAGAATGAGTAAATGAATGAATACTCCGGGCGAATCAAAAAGGTATTTATCTCGCTGGTATATGGTATGCAAACCGTTTGAGGTGTGCTGTCAACATAATTATGTCGGGTTGGCCAATGTAAAATTTTTAAACGGTTGTTTTAGATTTGTGCTTAAAATTGACGTGTGTTCCATAAATTTTATGCTTGTCGATTACCCGTCCCTTTCCTTTTCGGTGGATAAGAAAATGACAGGTATAACTTAAAATAAAATTAGATGGTCGTCTGCAGGAATTAGCACCATACACCTACTCATTTACAGCAACAGCATATTTTATAACTTATCATAACAAAGTGGGTCACAACTTTATGCCATTATCCATAGCGTGGTCGTGAACGTCTGAAAAAGAAACGAAATTTTAAAATGCTTAGTATTACATAAGTAAAATAACATTTGTAATGCTTAGCGGAAGAGGTACGTTTGTCCGTCTTGGTTACAGAAAGGTTAATCCTATCAAAAATATAATGCCTGTGACGAGTTATTTTAGAGAAATCGTGCAGCAATATTAAAAAGGTACAAAGTTCCGTAGAATATCCCTGCGTACCTACTATACCTAATACTTAAAATTTCAGTCCATTCTAATATCAATATTCTTTTTAATTCGTTAAGTTATGAGGTGGATTACCACCCTCGTCGACCCTGTTGTGAAGCCGTAGTAGCTAAGTTGGTAGAACGCTTGCCTCTCACTTTGAGATCGCAGGTTCGAATCCACCACAGGCCGAAACCAATGATTGTCGAATTTCTATCAAATTCATGTTTGGATCATTAATGATTATCACGTGCTCAGCGGTGAAGAACCCGATACATCGTGAGGAAACCCACATTCCCGAAAAATACATCTTACTTTCAGACAATCGGCTGATCAGACTGTAATGTCCTAACCAACCAAACCAGTAAACTAAACTAAACCAGTGTTTAGCGATGCTATGCGTCAAAACTGTTATTCGAAATTGCATTAATTACCTAAAAAAAAAATTAAAAATGATAAATAACCTCTTTCCTTTTTGAAGTCGTTTAAAAAAAACCAAACTAATTACAGTCACTGTTCTAGCAATTAAACGTTGTACCGGGAGAGAGCCTTCAGCGCTCCCCATTTGTCCGGCCAAGTAGTTAATGCCGTCTGCGGCAAATCTACAATAAGTCTCGTCAAAAAAAAAGTTCTAGCAAGATTATTTCTGTCCTTTGAAACAGTGTGATAAGAGAGAGATGTGGTGTAAAAGACGATAGATAATAGGATTACGAAACCGGTATATATATAAAGCGAAAGATGATGGTAGGGTTGGCAGAGGAAGACCTAGAAGGACGTACATTGACCAAATTGGAGATGTCCTTAGAAAAGATTTAGTACGATCTACTCTGAACCAGCGTGCGTGTATGAAACGATTGATGAATATGGTAGAAGCAAGAGAAAGTGTGTCAGGATCGAAGCAAATTGGATTCCACAGTCTCTGCTTACCCCGGTGGGAAATAGGCGTGAGTTTATGTATGTATGTGTGTTGGAACGTGAGCATTACGTTCAACCACTGGACCACGAAGACCGTATATCGCTGTGTAACCTTTCCGGGCACGCAAAATAATGTTAGGAAATTGTATAACATAAATGTTCTAAATACAGAAAACTAAATGGTGACATAGGTATTCCAACCTATTAGAATGTGTAACCACTGAATAATTTGTCAATTTCGTCATTAATATAACTACTATTTCCGCCAACACGTCCTGTTCTGAGTACCTACTTATTCTGTAGGAAGTCGATTAAAAACCAATTGACTGTAGGTACCTTCTTCTTCTATGGTGTGGGATGTGGAGTACCAACCTCATCAACCCTGGTGTCAGGGCTACTACTGAGCCGCCAAAGGCCCCTGACATGGCTCATGTAACGACTACTTACTTAAATTAGTATGTTGTAACTGAGACCAACGGCTTAACGTGCCTTCCGAAGCACGGACCATCTTACTTTCGGAAATCTCTGGTAAACAGCCAGTAATGTTCTAACCAAACTAGGGACCACAAAGTAATTTTTGTGATATGTCCCCACCGGGAAACGAACCCGGGACCTCCGGATCGTGATCTCAGCGCTCAACCACTGGACCACCGAGCTCGTTAGGTACCTAATTATCGTTCTATTTTACATTATTCAAATAGCTTATCGTTTGACCGTAATCTCACCTAATAATAGTGGCTAATAAGTGATGATTAACGAACTTGTTGCGAGTTCCGTCTCTTTTACCTAGTTAATCGAACTACTAATTTATTCATTTACTCACATACCTAATAGGTAATTTAATACAATAGCGCCCAATACAATAGGATGTATTTTTTTACAATTTTAATAATGAAAAAATATCAGAAATCAAGCTCCACTTTAGGCGAATAGCGCCATCTATTGACCACGTTTAGTACCTCTTTCACATGCGTATTCGTTCTAATTTGAGAAGAGAAACGTACTGTTGCGAGTTTCATAACTTCTTGAAGGAATACATAGATGGCAGCATCATAGACCTAGATTTTTTTCGCGCCAATATAACTATCGGAAAACTTTTGATACTTCAAATTATAGTGAATATAGTAGTAGCAAACAAAAAAATTAAGTTACCAACCCAAACAAAATAGGGAAATAGATACCTATAGTTATGTCAATACATCATTCTGAGGGTCGCGCGAAAAACGCGGGATTTCTGGACGCGGGCAGCAGAGGATCGGTCATTGTGGCTAGTCTTGGGGAGGCCTATGTCCAGCAGTGGACTATTACCGGTTGATGATGATGATGATGATTTTAATACACGGTTCTTGAAAACTCTCCTCTCCTTATTACTTTAACTTTTTTTGAGGCTGGATATCCGCAACAGCAAGTAACATACATTTCGCAAACAACCTATTTCAAATTAAAGGGTAGTCAATACCAAACCAACAAAAAAAAATCCCTTTATGTATAACAGACGGACGGACGCACACATCACACAAACGATGGCAGGCTTAGTGAATACCTATATTTCCAGTGAGAACCCCTAAAAACAAAACACTAAAAAATAAATTCACCTGTATTCCAAATTCAAAGTCCCTCGCATCCCGATTCCCGTCGCATCGCACAACCCGGCAGAGTTGGCGCGCGATCCACCAGGAGCGGTCCTGTCGGTCACGAATCGATCGATTAGTTCGCTACACAACTTAATTCGAAATTCTTTCGTATGTAGGTACTTATGTTTAATTTAAAAATGGAATAGTAAACTTTTATAAGCAGAATAATCTGTCGAAAATTTTCTTTTGGTTGCAATAGTCGTTATTTTTCGATTTTAGTATTGTTTTCAGTGTCAGAATGTGACATTTTCGAACTTTGAAATTCGAATTTAAACTTATACTTAAAGTTTTAAAGTGCGTGTCATGTGAATTTGTGTTTATTTGCTGTACCTACCCACCTATTCAAAGAGTTTGGATGTAGTTTTGAGGTAAGTTTGCTTTTTGTAGTATTTTATTAAACTTAATTTAATTTACTTAGATAGGTAGGTAACACAAAAAAGCACGCCATTATTCGACCAAGGACGTTCGTCTAAAATAATGCTGGATAGCTATCTTGCTTTTTTAAACTTTTCAGCAAAAATGTCTTTAAAACACATAATAACGGGTTCTTACCGCGTTTAAAGTAGGGATATGAGACTCCCGATATTTCGACACTAAGAACCCGTTATTATGTGTTTTAATTATCATAATAACCGCGTAAACTTAAAAAAAATTAAAACTGACTTTTTTTAAAACCCATTTCACTACCTTTACCATTTAACATGCAAACCCTAAATCAAAAGAAACAACTTGTCTACCTACAATTAAAACCTCAAATAACTAACCTAACCTAACCTAACCAATTTCATTGACTCAAATTCGTTCAAAACTCGTCTATTAATTTCGCAGTACCTACCTAAATACCCGTCGGAATCGAACCCGCTAATAATAATGACCCTCCCTCCACACTCATCTCCTGTCACACACACTCCCCTGCGTTAAATCTAAAACAATTCACCGGCCAGCCCCTCAGTACGATAGCGTGGCTTTGTAGCTATTTGTTTGTGCTGGTGTATGGGCTGCGATTAAAAGACTTTAGAATGCAAATGCATCCACATTAAATTTATGGATACATACATAAACTCACACCCGTAATTCCTAACGGGGTGGGCATAGCCACTAGTAGCAAATGTCAGAAAATAAATTGCACATTTTTGAACTGTATGATTGCTGATAACCATCCTATTGTGTGGATTACCAACCTCATCTACCTTGGTGTCAGGGTTACTATTGAGCCGCCAAAGGCGCCTGACACGATTCATGTAACGACTACGTACTTACATCAGTAAGTTGTAACCGGGAGCAACGACTTAACTGCCTTCCGAAGCACGGGTAATCTTAATTTCATACAATTGGGTTATCAGCCTGTATTGTCCTAACCAAATCAGGGCTCACAAAGTGATTTTTGTGATATGTCTCCACCGGGATTCGAACTTGGGACATCCTAACGCTCAACTACTGGACAACATAAGCCAGAAGGAGGATATGAAGCGGTATATAAAATGTAAACACAGTTACTGGATGATTATTTATTATGATATTGAAAGATCCTTTGACGATGCTTCTCAGAAAATTGCGCCGCATAACTCAATCGATAAGTCATCTACTTTATGATGTCATATCAAATGAGATATGAATAGTATTTACTGATGGAAATGAGATACTTGTTCTTTCTGAAAGATAACTAAGTACTTACAGTAAAGAAATAGGCTAACCAAACAAAATAAAGAGTAAAAACAAACATGACATAAAACATAAACAGCCTTTATAATATACGTCCCACTGCTAGGTACGGTCACGAGCATTAATATGTACACTTTGGTACCATGTCACATTAACTTTTTTGACAAATTAAACTGTAAGTCTCACTAAATGTCAAATATGTTAGTGCGACAAAGTCCTAAAGTGGGTATATCATATCTCATGACTGTAAAGGCCTCCCCTCAATCAACCGGAGGGGGTAGGAGGATGCTCCATCACGCTGCTCCACCGCGGGTTGGTGGAGATTTAGGCCTGTGCTGGATTCGAACCTGTGACCTCAAACTGAGAGCAGGCGTTCTACCAACTGAGCTACCACGGCTTCAACAACAACTACCATCACATCGTACAAAATAATTTCTTCTTCATTTCACAAACTACATAACATTTTAAACTTTTGATTGCAAAAGAAAAAAATGTAACGAGCCTCTACTAATTACTGCATTCGCGTTTACGAGCAAAAACTAATTAACCGAGCTACCTTGGAATACCAGAAAAAATAGTTTTTTTTTTCAAAGGATTTTTTTCCTGATTGCCCTGAAGGAGGTTATGTACTTAATACATATACCCTTTTATTACAAAACGAAAGCTAGAGAAAATACTTGTTTGAAATAGTAGTCCGAACCACGAAAAAAGTACCGAGGCAGCGGCGCTAGTATCGCAAATTCTGCATACATTTATTATGACTTGTCAATTAGTTCCATTAAAATACGTAAGTAGTCAAATTTAGTGGCGCGGACTATACAGGACGTTAGTGACATCGTAACGAAAACTTTGAGGCATGATTGAGTCCACGAATCTGAGTTGACATCAAGTGGAATTTTACGTCACAAATGTATGGAACTGAACGTAATTAAAAAACTTTCAGACGGGAAATTCCACTTGATATCATGAGCTGAATTAGGTACGGTCACGAGCATTAATATGTATACACTTTGGTATCATGTCACATTAACTTTTTTGACAAATTGAACTATAAGTCTCACTAAATGTCAAATATGTTAGTGCGACAGAGTCCTAAAGTGGGTACATTATATTGCTCATGACTGTACGTATATAGGCTGTTTATTATCCTTAGTCTTCATGTTGTAATAAGACCGATATATACTTATCGTACATAAAGTCACGCCAATTGTCCCTTATGGGGTGGGCGTCGGGAATAAAATACGTTTAAACCTACCGGTCTCATATTCTTTTATCTTAAGTGAGAGCAGGCGCATCACTTGGCCAATACCAAGTGATAGCTTTGACTACAAGATATATACTGAAAAATTGTGACTCTGCCCACTCCTTTAGGATTAACAGACTTTCTGCTTGAAAGAAGAAAAGAAGGGCAGTTTGATAGGAAAAAGATGTATTTTTTTAGTTAACTGCCTTAGTTAGTATATCTTCACGTTTCTATAGGAAAAACTCCGCGCCTCTGAAAAAAATAGAACACGGAAGCCAAAGTTTTTATAGGTAAGCATTTTTTAATATATTGATTTAAAAGTTTCTTCGGTAGGGCTAACATGCGCAGGGATTCTCTTAAAATGCATAAATGTTTTTGTCATAATTTTAATTATCATAATCCTTTTTGCATAAGGTTTTTTAGCATAATAGTACTTTCCCATAGTAACATCTAGGAATACTGGTTTTTTAGGTATAACTTATTTTTGGACTAATATTTGTTGGCATAAATTTGATTCGCATATAAATAGCTTTCCATAATTTTTTTTTAGAATAGTAGTGTTTTGTCATAATTTTTACAAGGGAGAACCGTAGGTTAGGGTGCGGCGGGGGTGGCCCTTGGGCCACCCCTACGCCGCCAGCATGTTTATCTTACACACTAAAAGTATACTGAATGATGACCAACAGCATGAAATAGTGTCAAAAAATATAAAAAGTCACAATCGTGAACCAAATGCAGCCAAAGAAAAGTAAATTTCGAAAATGTTCAAAGTTGTGCCAAAACTTTTCTTATTCGGAGTATAGTTTTTATGCTTATAATAATTATGCTTATATAAATCATTATTGTCAATAATTATTATGCTTATAGTAGTTATGAGTTTCAAAATTATGCTTAAAAGGTTATGACAAATTAATACTATGCGTAACTAATAATAGGACAAGTAACAGTATGCCAAGTTAAATTATTACATAAAATTTTAAAAGTATAAATATAGAACCACATGCGCATCGTGATAAAATCATCTCATTCTCATTTTATCGATTCTGACGATAATAATTATGTCGTTTTGTCGATTGGTGCCAATATGTGAACTGTAAAAATGCGAACAAAATCACGTGCCACGCATTTTAGGGAAAAAAAACAAACTTTTCGATTTCAAGATTTATTGAATTGATCGATAATTTTATCAAGTTGCGCATATTAGCCCTGCCAAACAAGATATCGAATTATTTTTATACAAACTCTTAACGTTCGACAATGAAAGAAGAAAAAGTCAACTTAATGCGAGAACGACTCAAATTGCGGAAACTGCAGCCAAGTTCTGAAAAAAAATTAAACTTTTTTGGTATCTTTTAGTTAGATAATCTAAGGATCCTAGTTACTCTAAAGGTCTTATAATACTTAGGTCCTTAATATTGTACAGGGCTTTAAAAAATGCCACATCAAAACAATTCATGTTAAACAGCAATATTACTAAGTATTTGACATTTATTTTGTTTGCATTATTTTATATACGCAAATGTCAAATTGCAATATTGTTATTTTTTAGATGAACTGCTTCTGTTTCTTCTAATATTCTTGTTTTTGTTCTCACATATATTATTATTTATTGATGTATTTTCTTGTTTTGAATTGTATTTACGATAAATGTTTGTAAAACAGAAATAAAAAACGCGGCGTGTGCCTCTTCTAGATGACAAAAATGTCAAAGGATGACCATAGAGTAAAAAACGCCGCTCGCAGTATGGTGTCAATTTCGTTCAAGAACAGCTCTATGTGGCCTTTTTTAATCCCCCAGAACTAAATGTCAAATACACTTCTCATCAAAAAAATCGAAACACCTTGCAAGTTTACGTTTTGTCAGGATTATCAGAAAAATGTGTACATTTAGGAATAAATGTTAAATGTCGTTTAATAGTGAGTAATATGAGCTTATCAAATCTTAATGTTAATGTTCTAAATTTAAATGAATTTTTCATAGGTTTCGTATTTTGTTAAATGAGTCATTTTTATTCCGTATGGAGTATAAAGGAAATGGATAAAACAACACACGTAAATGAAAAAAAAAAGCTAAAAAACGTTTATTTAATAACTTGTATTCCCTCCCCGAGCTCTAATTACTGCTTCCATACGGTTCTTCATCGATCGGATGAGAGTCACGATCACATGCTGTGGTATATTGTCCCATTCCTCTTGGATTGCATCTTGCAGCTGGCTAAGTGTTTCTGGGGCAGGATCTCTTGCTCGAATTCGTCTCTTTAATTCATCCCACAGATGTTCAATGGGATTCATGTCCGGGCTTCTTGCTGGCCATTCCATAATAGAGATATCGACTTCGTTAAGATAATCTCGTACGACGCCCGCGGTGTGAGCCCTAGCATTGTCGTGCATGAATATGAAGCCGTTGCCAATAAAATGTGCATAGGGCATCACATGAGGCTCGAGACACTCTTCGACGTACCGATGACAGTTTAGTGCAGGCAGACGTGGCCCAGACACGAAAGCAAGCTCTGTCTTACCGTCGGCGCTGATTCCTCCCCAAACCGTCCACGAACCGCCACCATAGCTGACCTTTTCTTCAATGCAGCATTGTGCATAGCGTTCTCCGTCTCTTCTGTAGACCTTGTTCCTTCCGTCGTTACCATACAGCATAATTTTACACTCATCAGAAAAGAGAACTTTGCTCCACTGTAGGTATGACCAATTTAGGTGCTCACGTGCAAAGTTAAGGCGCGCTCTTCGATGGTCTGCAGTTAATTTCGGCCCATTTGCTGGCTTATGCGGTACCAGTCCACGATCCTTCAACCTTCTTCTAATTGTAGAGTCACTTACAGCCACCCTTCGTACAACACGAAGCCGCTGCTGCAGTTGAAAAGCGTTAAGGCGTCGATTTCTTAAAGAAGTTGTTACAATAAATCGATCATCTCGCTCAGAAGTGACCCGATTCCTGCCAGATTCTGAACGGCGCGTGAACAAACCAGTCTCCCGATAACGTTTATAGACTCTATGAATAGATGACAGGCTTAGATGCAGTCTTGCAGCCACAACACGCTGACTAAGGCCAGAATCCAGCAATGCCACAACTTGGGCGGCTTCTGTGGGCGAAGTATCCATACGTTTTAGAAAAAAAAACCTTTTTTCAGACGTCCCAAAGTCACAGTATTGAAATAAAAAACAAAAAGTTTAAGGATAGGCGCCAATTTTTAGTTTTTAAACGCTAAATGTACTCCAACCCTAAACACACATTTGTCTCAAAACAGTGATTCATTTCGTTTATAAGATAAACAAATGAAATTCTAATTTTGAATTTAGAATTTTCGCTTATTACTGTAATGGCCAAACTGCCAACTATACATTTATGTATTTTTTTTCATCGTATGAATTCTTTTTTGTGTTAAATTCGGACAGAAACAATGAAAACGGAAGTGTTTCGATTTTTTTGATGAGAAGTGTATATTCATGCACAAGACTCTATAGTGGATACAAATGATGTTCCCAATGACTGTACAGTCCAGTCCTTCACCAACCCTCAATTCAAACTTTTGGAAAGTTAAAGTTGTTCTGTATGCAAAAGAGCGAAAAGCAGTACCCAGTGATGTGTTGTCGTGTCGTTCCCAAGAATATTCCCACTTTAAAAGTACAAAGGCACAAAGGTTATGTTAAAGAGGTTCATTACCGAACCATTAGGCAGATAAAATAAGAGTACAAGAAAAAACTATTTGAAAAAGAAAAGCAGCCTTACTATTAAAGAGTTATTACAACAGAGAAACATTACTACCTGATTGTCCGAAAGTAAGATAAATTATATAGAAACTAGAAAAAATATTTTCTTTAGCAATGAAATATTCTTTGCTTCTAAACATAAACATGAATATTGTGCTTCGGAAGGCACGTTGCCGTTGGTCCCGGTTACTACTTACTGATGTAAGTAAGTAGTCGTTACATGACTCATGTCAGGGGCCTTTGGCGGCTCAATAGTAACCCTGACACTAGGGTTGTTGAGGTTGGTACTCCACCTCACAACCCACACGATAGAAGAAGAAGAACTGAAACATTCCCACTTTGGGAACTTTCTCAGGAACGGCCCTCACAAGACTTTGACCCCTAACGTCCATATCTAAATTAAAATTTCAAAAGTTTTGACTTTCTTTCAAGCGTTATCTTTTCAAGTAATGTTTCAAAAGATACTTTTAGTTCCTTTGAGTTGTAGGTACTGTTTAAATAAAGCAGATTAATTAATATTTATCTGCATTGGTAAATCTTTTCGTGTCTACGTACTTATAGATCTACCTAAACATTTTAAAAGTTTATTTACTTAAGTACTTACAAGTATTCCAATGCTGCAATTTCCCGCAGCTACATAATATTATTAAATATCTCTATCCAAATGTTGCCTGGACGAGATTTCTACTTAGCAATAAGGCCGCATGTTGTACTCTGTACCTATGTACTGTGTGTGAAATAAAGTTTTATGTTACGTTATATTAATACACCTCTACTTACCAACCTACGCCAGAAATATTGTTACGGTCAAACGTAATTTGGGACAAATTTGGGACAAAAAAAATTTGGGTCAAGTTTTTTGGGACAAGTTCTGAATTCAAATTATTTATTTCGAACCAAATTTTAGTCGATAGATGATAAGTCCATTGTCCAGTTTTTCACAGGATCCACTTACCTAACCTGAAGATTTGACAGGTCCGGTTGTTTATAGAAGCGACTGCCTGTCTGCTCTTCCAACCAGGGAAAGTAAAAGCCAGCCCAATACAGGTTAGGTCACATACCTTAAAAAAATTCTCGGGAATGTGAGTTTCCTCACGATGTTTTCCTTCACCGCTGAACACGTGATAATCATTTATGATCCAAACATGAATTCGAAAACAAATACGACAATCATTGGTTCAAAGTCTGGCTCACCATCAGCACTAATTTAAGAGCCACGCTCTTGTCGGTGTAGCATTCTTCTCCATGCTACTTTCCTACTCTCCTACTATTCTCTCTATCTTTCTTTCCTTACTTACTTTCTTTTCTTGACAGTCAGGCTACATCTCCAAAAACCATCAGTGTTGATCTTTTAAAATAATGATTGAAAGAAAAAATAATATTGTTTCCTCATAACAAATATAGGGTGTTCGAACCTGCGACCTCAAAGTGAGATGCAAGCGTTCTACCAACTGGGCTGCCACGGTTCTACTCGGATGATTAGTAACACTAACATGGGCAATCCTTATTGCTGGAAGCATCATTCATTTATCAAGTAACATACAATTTAGTCTCTCTTAACTCACAATTTCACGCCAATTATTTGGAATCAAGCTGCCCATTGGAGTCATTCGTTTAATCAGTCGTCAGGGTTAGAAGTGCGTGTCAGTACTTTAATCTGCTGTTGGCCATATCTTTAATTTACCGCAAATGGCATTAATAACGACCTCCGTGGTCCAGTGGATGAGCTTTCGGCTCACGATCCGGAGGTCCTGGGTTCGAATCCCGGTGGGGAAATATCAAAAAAGTCATTTTGTGATTCCTAGTTTGGTTAGGTTAGGTTACAGGCTGATCACCTGACTGTGAGTAAGATAGATGATCCGTGCTTCGTCAGGCACGTTAAGCCGTTGGTCTCGGTTACTACGGAAGTAGTCTCAATAGTAATCCTGACACCAGGGTTGATAAGTTTGGTACTCCACCTCACAACCCACACGATTGAACAAGATGGCATTATCTACTTGGCAGGACAAATGGGAAGCGCTTAGGGCTCTCACCCGGTACAAAATTTAAGACAACAGGCTTGAAGGTACCTAATTGGAAGCGAACCTCGGCTCAGGGCGTCGTCTGAGAGGATAATATTTGAAGGATAAATTAATCAACCTTAGTGGATCAATAGCGATAAGCGCTGAAAGAGAGAAATCGTCGACCACGCTGGCGGGGTCAGTATCGGATTCTGAAGTGTTTGCTGTCGCGAGCTGATCTCTTGCACTAATGAAAGAGAGAGTGAGGAGTAAGCGAGAGAAAAGAAAGGATTGCGAAATGGCAGAGAAATGGCGGTCGGTTGTTTTAAAATGGAAGGATTGAAGAAATATAATCGTTACCATAATGCCCCAACCCACAATTTTTTATATTATAAAATTTTTGAACCAATGAAATACACTATTGTAATTAAAATGTTAGGGAGTCTGTCACCTGCTTTTCAGCAGCTTGCAAAATATACTCAACCCTAGACCCCTTACCAAAATATACTCATAACGTTACCACAGCTTCCACAAAGACGTCTCGTAAACTATACCTGGTTGCAGGCATGAAATGAAGTTTTACTGTCCACAAAACGACTTGTCGCCAAGAGTTGTAAAAATAATTCGTTCCAGGACTCCTTTCGCCTCGGTGGATGCCCTTTGCAGTCCGTTTATACTGGTAACTTGACAACCGCTGAACGAATTTTGTTACTGGGGGGGTTAAAAAGGCCACATAGAAGCAATTCTTCTAAAAAACCAATATTGCAATTTGATATTTGCGCATATAAAAGAAAGTGCGCAATGCAAACAACTGTCAAATAGCAATATTGCTGTTTTAGATGGTTATAAAATTCTTGCTATTTATGTAACATAACATAATACACATATAGTTTTTAAGTTGGTTTGGACACATAGAGCGGATGAAGGATAATAGGTCTACGAAAGCAGTATATGTATAAAGCGAAGGTTGGTAGTAAGGCTGGTAGGGGAAGACATAGAAGGTCGTACATTGACCAAATTGGAGATGTCTTTAGAAAAGGGTCAGTAAGATCTACTCTGAACCGGCGTGCGTGTATGAAACGATTGATGAATGTGGAGGAAGCAAGAGAAGTGTGTCAGGATCGAAGCAAATAATATATAATATTGTATGTATGTTGTTGCAAATGTTATGATATGGCTGGTCAGAGAGAAATTATTTCTTGCTGTAAATGTAAAGGAAAGTATCATTTTGACTGCGCAGGGTATTCTGAAAAATTGTATAGAATAAGCAGAAATAAAGTAATATGGAAATGCACATCATGCATACAAAATCCTATTTTATATAAAAATAGCTCTCAGCGGTCGACATCTACACCGGAACCTAAGATCCAAATACTATCATCCGAGACGTGCAGTAATGACAAAACACCACCATTGCGGACTGGACAAGATAATAATATCGCACAAAACCAGAATGAGAAAGATGTCATAAACTTAGTTCAAAAAAACCACAATCCATCGTTTAACACCAAAGATGATACTATTTCACCTATAAATGCATTTCAAGAAAATGTTACTCATAGAAAGAAGTGCCAAGTAAATATACCAACATCAAATTCTTTCGAAAAATTAATAGTAAAAGATGACGACGACTCAAATGATATAGACGAATATAGTGAAAGCGATAATAATATACCTGTAATTAGCGTGAGTAGGAGTTGTCCTGATTTAAAGGTGTGTAATGATGAACTTGTCGAAACATTACAAAAGAAAGTACTAGAATTAGAAGTCAGGCTAAAGACAACTGACAAACTATATGAAGAAATACTGATAGAAAATGACGACTTAAAAAAAGCAATTACGCTCTACAAACGAAAAGTAGATAAACTTATGCAAATATGCAAAGCGACTGAGAAAAAGACCCCGAAACAAAAAAATCTAAGTTACAACAATACAAACAATTTTACCAGCCAAAAGGAATATGGTGATTTCTCAGTAGCTAATTCAGATACAGATACAGGGACTTTGAAAACCCCTGAATACGACATTGGTGAAGAAGTGGAAGTTGAATCTATCAAGGAGAGTATACAACAATGTGAAATTAGAAATGCGACAACAAATAAATCAAGGAAACCTGAAAACAACAAGCATCTTAGTAAGAAATTTACTCATGATAAAGCAAGAATATGTATTATGAGCACAAATAATAAAAATAAAATATTGAATGCTGCAGAAAATGCTTTTTATGAAAATTATGATCTAATTCATTACATAATGCCTAATCGAGGTATAAAAGAAATAATAGAAGAATTATCTTACAAAATTGTTGACTATACATTTGATGACTATTGTATCATACTAATCGGCGAAGAAGATTTTAAAACCTCAAGTAATTATCACGAGCTTGTTTCAAACATGCGAACGTTGCTGGAAGAAATCCAAAATACCAATCTGCTTATATGCGTACCTACATTTAATTGCGCTAATTACTCAAATCTATATAATTCAAGAATAGAATCATTTAATAGAATATTTTATAATGACGTGATGACCTATGAGTATGCATGCCCAGTTGACTCCAATCTACATCTGAAATATGACGAAAGCATGTTCCATAAATATACTGGAAAAATTAACAATAACGGGATGAGAACAATTTTCAATTATGTCGCTGATAAAGTTAAGGAAATTGAAGACTGGAACTTGCAATTTCATCGAAATGTTGAAGCAAACGGAAATGACAGTGTCGAAAATGAAACAGGGACTCAGAACTTATTTTTTCGAGAATAATCTTTACATACTTCACCAAAATATAGCAGGTCTCATAAATAAGACTGACGAATTAAGTATTTGTTTGCAAGAATTGTCAGAAAAAAATATTAATGTAGAAATAATATGTATAAGTGAGCATTTCATAAATAAAGAAAATGAGAAATTTCTCACCCTTCCTAACTATAAGTTGGCCGCATGCTATAGTAGAGAAATAAATAGAGGGGGATCATGCATTCTTGTCAAAAATGGACATCAATGGAGAGAGATTCCTGAAATAAAAAACCTCTCAATAACAGGCACTTGTGAATGCTGTGCAATAGAATTAGTAAACTATGAGCTTATTGTTGCGTGTGTGTATAGAGTACCTAATACAAATAATATTAACGATTTTTTTGGAAGACTTGATAATGTATTGACTAAGATTAGCAGGTATCGCAATAAACATCTAATTGTTGCTGGTGATTTTAACATTAATAGACTTGACAGAACTAATGTATCTTTAGAATTTGAGTATCTTTTATTAAACCATAACCTTAGGCTTTCATTGAATCAACCTACTAGACTTGTGAGTAATACATGCATTGACAACATAGCACACAATTATAAAAGAAATCTTGAAACGGTAGTTTTCAACTTTGGATTGTCTGATCATACAGCCCAGGTCATCAAAATTCCGGTAAAAAAGATTTACAGAATAAAATATTGGAAGGTAAAAAGGCGTGATTTTGGTCAAGACAACATTGATAAATTTGGGAAATGCCTACAACAGCTATATTTCTCGAGTGTCTATGATACGGAAGATCCCAATAAAGCGTATCAAAATTTTATTGACGATTTTAAACTTATGTACGATCTATGTTTTCCCTACAAATTAGTAACAATCAACGTTGATCATAAGAATAAATGGATATCACGCGGCATCAGGGCATGCAGTAAAAAGAAAAGATATTTGTTGCATAAATATAGATGCAAACCAAGTAATATTAATAGAAACGTTTATAAAAAGTATTCAAAAACCCTTAAACATATAATTTCAAATACGAAAAAAACTCAAAACGTACATATAATTAAGACAGCTATTAATAAATTAAAGGCAACGTGGAAAATAATCAACAACACACTGCAAACAACACATATAGATAATATTCCGCAAATTGTGCATGATAATAAAATTGTTACAGATCCTCATAAAATATCTAACATTTTTAATAACTATTTCATAGATAAAGTCATACCAAACCCAGTGCCAGAGACCACTGAAATTATAAATTCTAATGCCTCCTCGATGTTTTTGAAGCCTTGTGTACCAAAAGATATAGCTGACATTGTCAAATCTCTTAAAAATACTCCTAGCGTAGGACATGATGAAATCTCATCAAAGGTTCTGAAATATGTTAGTGAGATTATAAGTTATCCTTTGAGTCATATATTGAATTTATGCATCAGCAAGGGTATTTACCCGGAGCTCCTAAAAATTTCAATTGTCAAACCTATTTATAAAAAAGATAATAAAGAGTTTATTAGCTCCTATAGACCCATTTCGCTTATTTCAGTAATTTCAAAAATATTTGAAAAGTATATTTATAAGCAACTTAGTCAATATTTTGAGAAATTTAATTTATTATCTATCGAACAAAAAGGTTTTAGAGAAGGTAAAACGATTGCAATGGCAATTTATGACTTGCTGAAGAAGGTTATACCTAATGTAGACAGAAAAATACCTGTATGCTCAATTTTTTGTGATATGACCCAAGCATTCGACTATGTAGATCATGGTTTGTTAATAAGAAAGCTTCATTTGTATGGCATACGAGGAAATGTGAACAGACTACTAGAATCATACTTGACTAACAGGAAACAAATTACAGAAATAAATAGAATAGACCTACATACAAAATTTTTAAACACCTACAAATCTGAGACAAGAACTAATGTGTATGGAGTACCGCAGGGTAGTGTGCTAGGTCCTTTATTATTTAACATATATATAAATGATTTACCCAAATGCACGTCTCAGCACATGTCACTATTTGCTGATGATAGTACTATCACTATTGACGCAAAAAATAAGAATAATTACAAATTTGATATAAATGACGCATTCAAATCTGTAGTAAAATGGCTTGATAATAATAACTTAAAAATTAATTTTGACAAAACTAAAATAACACATTTTCGACAGCGCATATCCCCACAAAATGTAGATATTAGTTATGATGGTAACACTATTGGTGTTGTGGAAAATGCGAAATATCTAGGCTTAATTATAGATTAAAGGCTTGACTGGAAATTACAGATAAATCAACTGTGTAAAAAACTTAGTTCCTCTTCGTATGCGCTTAACAAACTCAGAGGAGTTCTTAATGTGGAAGCACTTCTTACTGCGTACCATGGCATTGTGGCATCATACCTCAGATATGGTATTATTTTTTGGGGTAATTCGACACATGGAGATTTAGTATTTAAGAAACAAAAAAAGTGCGTGAGGTCAATGTTTGGAGTACCATCAGATCAAAGTTGTAAACCATATTTTAAGAAATATAATATACTGACCTGTTCATCAATATACATATTAGAAATAGCAATGTTTGTGAAATCTAATCCTAGTTTGTTCCCCAAACTCTCAGAAAATGTAATACGTAACCGACGGGACAATGACCTGGTGAGTGTACCATACGCTAACACAGCGCTAATGAGAAAGAGTGTCATATGTATGGCACCAACTGTATATAATAAAATACCGAAAGAAATCAGAGCACTTCCTTTTAATTCATTTAAAATCGCATTAAAAAAGCTTTTGTTGGATAAATGTGTATACAATTTAAGAGAATTTATTTATTAATTAGTTTACTTTAATTTAAATTAGGACAATATCTTTTTTTTTCTATAATATTTTTCTACAAAGTAATATAATATAATATAAACATTTTTTTCTATTTTTTATTATAATTGACTTTGATGAAATGTATGATAATGACTTTTAATGTAATTGTTTTTGTATGAATTGTTTTTTTTTTCTTTTTTGTCAAATTTTACTAGATGACTTAAGTTATAGATTTAATTATAATTCTTAATAATATTAATTTATTGAATTGATGTGACATGATAATGCATGATATATAATTTTAATTTGTATACCTGAATTATAAGGTCGAATATGGCGGACATCCTAGCTATAAGATCATTTTGTACTTACCTATATTCTTACAAATAAAGCACTTTGAACTTTGAACTTTATGTGTGTATATAGAGTATATACATTAGTCTTCCTTGTTATATCCGACAATGGCGACCTCAGCCTCTTCACTCGTGAGCTGGAATGTGGCTGGCAAAGCCGAACTTTGTTTTGAACATCCGGTTACATTGGAGGCAGAATAGCTGTCCATCCGAGTTGAGGGTGTAGCTGCAGATTGGCTTAGGACGATCCTTGCGTGTTTGGCGTTTTTCGTCGAGCTCTTTCAGATGATTTTGCTCGAAGTTGGCTATCCCTGTTTTCACACAGTGACGCCCAGGTCTTAGAACAGCCAGGTCCTCCCAGCGTTCAGTGGAGATCACGCAGGCAGTCAGCTTACATTTTACAACGTCCATGTACCGTGGATACTGCCCCTAGCATGTGAGCATCCTACTCAATAGTTCCGAGTAGAAGTCGGATTTTTTTGTAACACAATTGGCTATTATTTACCGGACCTGTCAAATCTTCAGGTTAGGTAAGCGGACCCCGTGAAAAAAACGGGATGCCTAATGCTAGGTGATGATGATAATTGGCTATTATTGACTATTAACTATTATAATGGCGGCGTTACGGCTTACGGTCTATCATTCCGTCGCAGATTCTGGATAAAATTATTTTGACTTGTCAACTAGTCACATTAAAATTCATGGACTTTTTTAATGGCGCGGACTATATTATTATTAAACCTAATAATTGTCTTTTGTCTTTGTTTTGTAAGACGGCGAAACATATATACATAAACTCACGCCTATTTCCCACCGGGGTAAGCAGAGACTAAGAAGAACCGGGACCGGGGTAAGAAGGCGAAAAGTGTTTTAAAATTAGAACCAGTTCCAGACTTCAAAATAAATAACGCTATCAAACTATTTAACTAGTTATGTACTCGATTTAGTAACCACTCCTCAGAGGTCCTGGGTTCGTTTCCCGGTGGGGACATATCACAAAAATTACTTTTTGGTCCCTAGTCTGGTTCGGAAATTACAGTCTGATCACCTGATTGTCCGAAAGTAAGATGATCCGTGCTTCGGAAGGCACGTTACGCCGTTGGTCCCGGTTACAACTTGCTGATGTAAATAATTAGTCGCTACATGAGCCATGTCAGGGGCCTTTGGCGGCTCAATAGTAACCCTGACACCAGGGTTGATGAGGTTAGTACTCCACTTCACGAACCACACGATAGAAGAAGAAGAAGTAACCACTTAAACCGACAAATGGGGGAAGATTTTTTTATAACTCCGTACTAGTAAATGTTCCTCTCATAAAGTTGTACCTCCTATACTTACTAATGAGCCCACTTCTGTAGCAAACTACTGCAAAAAAAAAAGCAGTTTCACAGGAGGGATGATTAGTGGCTGAAACGGCACTTAAAAACACATAAATACGGTGTATTATATTACTTGAATGCCAGTGGAATATTATTTACAGTTGCATTAATCCGATGAAGAAATTCGCGTTTAGCGATCGTAGCTTATAATGTTTTCGCTCAACGTAACATAACGTATAACGTAACGAAATCTTTGCGGGATGATTGATTCCAATTTCGATTTTGATATCCATCACCATCATCAGCCCATTAACGTCCCCACTGCTGGGGCACGGGCCTTCCCTATGGATGGATAGGGAGATCGGGCCTTAAACCATCACGCTGGCCCAGTGCGGATTGATGGTTATTAACGACTGCTAATGCAGCCGGGACCAACGGCTTAACGTGCCTTGCGAAGCACGGAGGAGCTCGAGATGAAAACTTTTTTTTTGTGGTCACCCATCCTATGACCGGCCTTAGCGAAAGTTGCTTAACTTCAACAATCGCAGACCGAGCGCATTTACCGCTGCGCCACCGAGCTCCAATCAAGTGTAATTTTCCGTCGCAAAAGTATGGAACGGAAAATAATTAAATAAACCACGAAAAAGTTCATGTATTTTCCGACAGGAAATTCCACTTAATATCAACTCGGAATCATGGTCTGAATCATCCCTCAAAGTGATATCACTAACACCCTTTATACGTCCCACTGCTGGGCACAGGCCCAATCAACCGGAAGGTGTATGGAGCATACTCCACCACTATGCCCCACTGCGGATCCCATTAGGGATTACTGGCGTTAATTTATGTACCTATGTAAACATTACCTTATGTATGACAAAGTATAATATAGGGAGTGTAGAATGAACAGAGAATTCTGAATCACGTTCTTTTTTAAGGTAGATGGTTAAATGAGGTTTTTTGGGAACGTGTACAGTAAGTAGAACAAGTTTCGAAGTAGACTCTTATTAATGACAAAGACACAAAGAGTCTGTGTTCGTGTCGATGTAGTAGGTTGTACAGCGACGAGTGAGGGCTCATTAGTGCTCTACTTGGCAGGAATGTTGTGTTACTTATATGAAAAAGAAACTTTTAATATAAAGTGTGTCAACCAACTCTTTGTGTATATGTATTATATAGTTATAGAGTTTACTATCTTATGTGCCATCAGCCCTCCCCATGTGTTCGGCTAAGTAGTTACTGCCATTTAAACCTACAGTAAGTCACGTCACAATAAATAAAATGTTTACATCTTACCAGAAAAGTATTTATACTTTTAATATATTTTTTAAGTATTATCAACTTCTTTCAGTTATCTCTTTTGTACGCGTTGAATAAAAAAGGTAACATTGGTTTATTAAAGATGACCATAGAATAATTTGAATTAAAAACACAATAGTTTTTATGAATTAAATTAGAACACGTTTCAACGAATCAGAAATATCCATATAGAAAACTTCATTACAAGTTAGGAAAGACGTTAAACTTTTAACAATCGACATTCGAAACTTGATTTGTCACGCCCTCCTCATTTCGAATTTCGAACTTATAAAAGATTCAAAAAATCTATTCGACGGGAATCCAATTTAAGTTTCTTTGTTTACTTATAGAGGGCGCGAGTTGCAACTTTTTCACTCAACTAAGGGGTCTATAAGACCCGTATGATTGACGGGTTAACACAGTCGCGTGCGATGGGTTAAGGGTCGTGTACAATACAATATGGCGCTTTTTTATTAGATGTAAATTAAAAAAGTGAATTAATTTAGATTATAAATTAGTTTATGAATATTTTATTGCATTAGGTACTTTAATCAAATATTGGGATCAGTATTTATCATAATAAACATAATGGACTGTCTACAGTTGACTACTATTTAATACGATTCATAATTTCATGATATCCATCTTAGTTCTTCGTAATTTACGTGTTAGTCCACTCCAATGACGATTGAAGGCAGAGAGTGTCCTCAGCGCTCCAAAACAAAACTCTAATTGCCCCTTAAATGTCAAAAAGAGTGCACTGCATTACGGTGCACGCCAAAACACGAGTAGGTCCCCGTCAAAAACTAAACAAAAAAGCATAGTTCTCATGCCACCCCGCTCGCAAGCTGTCGTCAAATCCACGCGTGTAAACACCGACTAACTATTGTCCTCGCTTCAATAGGCTTTTGTTGTCGACACTGAACTAATGGGCGCACCAAAATCGCGGGCTCGGCGCATACCCTATGTAGGTACCTACGTTCTTTTGTTTTTGGGTTTTATATTAGGTTCAGCATGGTATTTTTTGTAGGGTCCTAAATTCCAAGCGTTTGTTACGGTCGGCGAATTTGATCCGATATGTTCTTCTAGTCAATGCTATTTACAGTCGTCTGTGGGACTTCTCTCGTAGCATGCCTATAGCGTATTCGGGCCATAACTCGCGCTTTCACATTTACTCACTCTAACACCGATAACGTGCTAACCTAACCTAACCTAATCCTAATAAATTTTTTTGCATAGAACGTATGAGTATTATGAAGCAACGTGGTAGAGTAATATATTACTCTTTACCCATAGACAGTCTGGGTATATCCATAGACAGACACAAGTATATTTAACGGCCCGTCCGGTTGATTGAAGTTCTGGGAATCGAACCTAGACCTTCAGACCGTGAGCCACACCACCACAGCAACCACTATACCATCCTGGGAGTACCTATAGTCTGTAGGTATAAGCGATATCGACGCAATATGGCGTCTCAAAAATCTTTTGTTATCCGCCCTCGATATAGGGTGCACCCGAATTTTGCGCGTGTAGTGTACGAGCACTTCATTCTTTTGTTTTTTACGTGATCAGCAATTTTATGTAGGCTTCGTATAAACATTATGTCACATAAAGTGGCTTGGCAGAGTTTATAGATACCTACCTATTTATTAGGCAAGAGGTACAAATACACTTCTCATCAAAAAAATCGAAACACTTCCGTTTTCATTGTTTCTGTCCGAATTTAACACAAAAAAGAATTCATACGATGAAAAAAAATACATAAATGTATAGCTGGCAGTTTGGCCATTACAGTAATAAGCGAAAATTCTAAATTCAAAATTAGAATTTCATTTGTTTATCTTATAAACGAAATGAATCACTGTTTTGAGACAAATGTGTGTTTAGGGTTGGAGTACATTTAGCGTTTAAAAACTAAAAATTGGCGCCTATCCTTAAAGTTTTTGTTTTTTATTTCAATACTGTGACTTTGGGACGTCTAAAAAAAGGTTTTTTTTTCTAAAACGTATGGATACTTCGCCCACAGAAGCCGCCCAAGTTGTGGCATTGCTGGATTCTGGCCTTAGTCAGCGTGTTGTGGCTGCAAGACTGCATCTAAGCCTGTCATCTGTTCATAGAGTCTATAAACGTTATCGGGAGACTAGTTTGTTCACGCGCCGTTCAGGATCTGGCAGGAATCGGGTCACTTCTGAGCGAGATGATCGATTTATTGTAACAACTTCTTTAAGAAATCGACGCCTTAACGCTTTTCAACTGCTGCAGCGGCTTCGTGTTGTACGAAGGGTGGCTGTAAGTGACTCTACAATTAGAAGAAAGTTGAAGGATCGTGGACTGGTACCGCATAAGCCAGCAAATGGGCCGAAATTAACTGCAGACCATCGAAGAGCGCGCCTTAACTTTGCACGTGAGCACCTAAATTGGTCATATCTACAGTGGAGCAAAGTTCTCTTTTCTGATGAGTGTAAAATTATGCTGTATGGTAACGACGGAAGGAACAAGGTCTACAGAAGAGACGGAGAACGCTATGCACAATGCTGCATTGAAGAAAAGGTCAGCTATGGTGGCGGTTCGTGGACGGTTTGGGGAGGAATCAGCGCCGACGGTAAGACAGAGCTTGCTTTCGTGTCTGGGCCACGTCTGTCTGCACTAAACTGTCATCGGTACGTCGAAGAGTGTCTCGAGCCTCATGTGATGCCCTATGCACATTTTATTGGCAACGGCTTCATATTCATGCACGACAATGCTAGGGCTCACACCGCGGGCGTCGTACGAGATTATCTTAACGAAGTCGATATCTCTATTATGGAATGGCCAGCAAGAAGCCCGGACATGAATCCCATTGAACATCTGTGGGATGAATTAAAGAGACGAATTCGAGCAAGAGATCCTGCCCCAGAAACACTTAGCCAGCTGCAAGATGCAATCCAAGAGGAATGGGACAATATACCACAGCATGTGATCGTGACTCTCATCCGATCGATGAAGAACCGTATGGAAGCAGTAATTAGAGCTCAGGGAGGGAATACAAGTTATTAAATAAACGTTTTTTAGCTTTTTTTTTCATTTACGTGTGTTGTTTTATCCATTTCCTTTATACTCCATACGGAATAAAAATGACTCATTTAACAAAATACGAAACCTATGAAAAATTCATTTAAATTTAGAACATTAACATTAAGATTTGATAAGCTCATATTACTCACTATTAAACGACATTTAACATTTATTCCTAAATGTACACATTTTTCTGATAATCCTGACAAAACGTAAACTTGCAAGGTGTTTCGATTTTTTTGATGAGAAGTGTATAAAGTTTATCTATTCGAATCTTATAGGCGCCAATAATTATTATAAATAGGTAAGTAGATATTTTGTTTATTCTTTGTTTACACAGACCAAATTGGAATTGTCTTAAGAAAATGTTTAGTACGATCTACTCTAAACCGGCGTCCGTGTATGAAACGTTTGATGAATGGGACGTAAGTAAGAGAAGTGTCTCAGGATCGAAGCAAATGGAATCATATCATACATAAACAGCATTATACGTACCACTGCTGGGCAAAGGCTTGTACTCAAAACCGGAGGAGATATGGAGTTTACATTATAATACCCACCGTTATTTTATTAGTAACTGTACGGTCACGAGCTTTAATATTATGTATACACTTTGGTACCATGTCACATTAACTTTTTTGACAAATTGAACTGTAAGTCTCACTAAATGTCAAATATGTTAGTGCGACAGAGTCCTAAAGTGGGTACATTATATTGCTCATGACTGTACCAAGCTTTGTTCAGGTACAGTTTTTGCATATCTTTAATATGTGATTCCAGTTTTAGACATGAGTTGTCTTGATACTCACAGTCAAGGCGAGAGCCTTCAGCATTCCTCATTTGTCCTGCTCAGCAGCAAATAATGAGGCAAACCTACCAATAACCCACGTTAAAACTGTTATAATATATTTTATATCTACACGTTGTCTCGCGATTTCAAGCGCCTAAGTTATAAGGAAAAAGTCATAGATAAGCCTAAAAGACAAACGTGTCTCGTTTCCCAAGCAGAAGTAGGATTACCTCAAGTTATCTCATTGCTATTACATGAGTACCCCCGCTGCATGAGTTAGGCTATCGCGAGGAATGCGACCAAAAACCTAGCGACTGTCGTAACTCTTGGTGCCAAACTGCGATACTTATCACACATACACACAGAAACACCACGCTCTCTCATTTTTGCATGCATTTTTTCTTCTTGCTAGTTTAAAGTCGTTTTTTATTTTGTTATTCTCCGATTGTGTCATCCAAAGGGAGGTTGCGTGTCATTCCCAACACAAGTACTATTGTTACTTACTGGGAAGACTAAACTTGTCAACGAACTTTGTTATGGTTTTATGTATAAACTATCCTTTTATTTTTTTATCGCGTCCGGCGCGTTAAGTTATCCAGGCCGCAGCGGCCAATTTTAGGTCGTAAAGACGAATAATATTGATTGTAAATATAGGTGCTGCCTTTAACTCGAGCTCATGGATGCTTTAACTCGAACACCTGACTTGATAAATTGTGTGTTATTCTACGCGGGAATAGGAATAATCTACTCTTAAGTTAGGTACCAGGATATCTATGGTTTTATGGCTTGACAGTTTCGTCATCACTATCATCAGTTTACTGCAGTCCACTGCTGGACATGGCCTCTTGCAAGGCCCGCCACAAAGCCCTATCCTCAACTTTTCGCATCCAGTCACTTCCATCTACAAGTCGTCCCACCATCTTGCGAGGGGTCCTTGGTACTTGTAAATTAATAATAATAAAATAATAATAAAAATAAAACAAACAAACAGCACAACAAACAATTTTTATATTTAAAGTATGGTGGCATGAAGAAGGTGATGGTGGTGGTGGTGGGTGGTGTTACTTGAAGTATGGTGGTATGGTGGTATGGTGGTATGGTGGTATGGTGGTATGGTGATATGGTGATATGGTGATATGGTGGTGGTGGTGGTGTATGGTGGTATGGTGTGGAGGTGATGGTAGTGTGGTGTGAGATAAAACATAAAAAAAAACAAAGAAACAACACAACTAACAATTTTTTTTTATGTAAGTATGGTAAGAAAATACGTCAAATTGTTATTACGTAGCCACCACATTGTATTACGGAGACCATTATTAAACAGACCACGAATTTTTACAGGTCTACAGAGCTGCCCTTTGCTGGTATTTTTTTAATTCCCTCTACGTACAAAATTCGGAAATTCTCTGTGCTGCGCTATTCGCATGATGCATGCATGAAATTTCAATGACTGACCGGTGGTACCACGGTACAGCGAGTAGCGAGTGAGTTTTGAGTGCCTTATGTTCATACTAAGTCATGTGTAGTTTAATTAGCACTTGTGGTCTGGAAATATGCCTGTATATCTCTAAGGGCTAAGTTGATACCTTTTGCGTTGTACGATATCGATTTGACTGCAACCGATTGTGTGGCTAATTAACTATCTTCCATCCTAGTCAATATCAAAATAAACATCGATACTATTGCATTACTAATCATATTACTATTACTACCATTATTAAGTACTCGTTCTATTTATCTTTGTTTTATATTTTTGTATTTCCTATGTGTGTCATGAAGTATCTATTATATAAATGATATTAGTTCAGGATATTCTGGACTACCACTAAATGGATTGCATGTAAATTTTACTGTAATGATATTCTTTTCTCAAAAAACCACCTTATAGTCAATTGTAATCTGTAGGCATTTCAAATGTTATTCTTAGACCATGCATCAATAGAACATGAACTTTAAATAATTAGCCACGATGATATAATATTATTAAAACAATTTTGTAAGTAGTGAAAAGGATGATACCTAGAAATAAAAGAGGACCCAGAATAGATCCTTGAGGTACGCCCAATTTTACGCGGGAATTAGCAGAAGTCACAAACTTACAGACGTTGTAATGATGTCTTAATGTTCCAGACTTCGTTGTCGACATGACAACTTGCATATGAACACTTGGTGACTCTTAAAGTTCTATAAAAACATATCTTTAAAAACAGATAGCCGTGGTCAATTGCCAATCTGTCCAAGAGTTTGCTTACTACGGAATCATCATTTGTTCATTTCTGACAGGTGATTTAGATAGGAATACTACATAGCAGGCAAACATAATTATAACACTCTTTTTTGCTTCGCCGCAGTCGAGTAAAAATAAACAATAATTATAAAATGTATGACCGGGTACAAACTTATAGTAGCACAGCACCAACATTGCCAATTTGAATCTGGTAATGTAAATAACATCGAACGAAAACTTTGTAATCCATTTGCCAACTGCTACTGTTTATAAAGCTTTCACAATATCGATGGTTTTGCAATAGGTAATATTTGGGCACAGTTTCAGGATTGGCAAATAAATATAATAAAACAAAAACGAATTATTGCTAACACATTTTTTCTGACTCAAACAGTGGTTGATAGCTTAATAAATGAAAAGTGCATACTTTTTATGGACATGTCCAATATGAGGGCCACTGCTCTCAGCGTAAGCATAACCAGCGTCCTGCTGCTGGGCACAGGCCTCCCCTCAGTCAACCCTCCGGTATGGAGCATACTCTAGCATACTCTACTAATAGTGTACGGATGTGCAATGATTGTGGTCGCACATTCACTGCTGATCGGTTATGTCAGCCAAATGAAGCGCTCTTAGATTGGAGACTTGTTGCCATGGCCAAACACGGTTGCAACATATGTAGAGCTGGGAGGCTAAAAAGACCACATTGAAGCAATTCATCAAAAAAGCAATATTGCTATTTGATTAGTTAAACCCTTGGTCAGCTGTCACAATAACGTGTATAATTTTTTGCACTCAGACAATTATATTGATAACCTATCTTAGGATCTCTATACGGTAAGTTTTCTTTGACTTACTTCTGCGTCTGTAACTCACATTTGTGGCCTCGTACCGTATATGGAAGATGACAATCTTCAAGAGAAAATTTCGGATTTCCGCGGAAATCTCGAATAACCTGGCAAAGCCGCTGAGATCAACTGCAGCGTCGAGTGAGGAACTTACCGAATATCCAAATCATTTTTGGATGTGTTTTTAGGTACAGTATAAAGGCAAAAGTCACTCCTTTTTTGTGTATTTTTTACCCAACTACCGTATACACAAATTGAAATTCAAAAATACAATATTTATATGAACTTTTCATCCGCCTAAAACTACTGCAGCTTCTCACAACCTGTGTAGCCGCGGAAAAGAAGCTGCAAGAAAAATCGGCACACCCCGGACACTTCATAGAAACAACCTCGTTTTACACAGACACTACAAATTGATGTTATCGTACACGTGCATCTGTGTGTGTGACGTCTGACGCCTTATGTTTCAAGTCTAAACAATTTTCTGGTTACCTAGTTCAGACGCTTGGTAATGTAGGGAACTAACGTTAAATTATTAACATTATTGGTCACCCTTGTGGACGACGTTGAGCTGGTAACCCTATTACACACAGTCGTCTGTCGTATCTTTTTAACTTAGGGCGTCCCTAAATTAGTATCTCATCACGGAAGCACGGATCATCTTGCTTTCGGACAATCGGGTGATCAGATTCTACTGTCCTTAGCAAACTTAGGATCACAATGTATTTTTGGTGATATGTGCCCGGTTTTCATCCTGGGACCTCCAGATCATGTGCTCAATGCTCAACCTTCAGCCTTCTTTGACATAAACATAAAAAGCCCAATATACTTACGTCTCTCCGACTTCTGGCCACTCACATACATAAACTAACGCCTATTTCCTACCGGGGTAAGCAGAGACTGTGGAATTCCATTTGCTTCGATCCTGACACAAACACACACACACACACACACACACACACAGGCCACTGAGATGTATGTAATAAAAATAATCCTATATTCCTAAAAAATCGCAGTGTGATACACAGACAACTAGACATATAGACCAAACTTCTGAAGTAAAGCAAATCCATGTCGACTGCAGATCAATCGGAACGCAGCGTGAGCGCAACTCGTAAACACGTGCTACAACGATTGTTTACATATCACTGTCGTTCTCAAACTGAGAAATGATTTATCCCTGTTTGAAAAATTAAATAAGTAAATGGAAAGTGTCTAAAATAGATTTGTCATAATACATCTAAGACGGTGACAAATATGAGCAATCTACTTTTTCTTATTATGTCTGTTATTGCGTCGTGGTTGACCTCGAAAGAGATGGCTGGATAAATAAATAAATGGCGTGACGACTTGGGCGCTTGCCGGAGAGACTAGACGGAGTATGCACAGGAACGCGAAAAATGGAAAGAGAAAGTGGGGGCTTTTGCCCAGTAGTGGGATCTTGTAGGCTAGATTAGATTAGATCATTCGTTTTAAAATAATTTTAAATGCGTAATAAAGTAAAATTCCTCAGTCTTTAAATTACCTAAATTTCGTATTTTTGTCTTAGTAAATAGGGTAGTATCTACTTGCATTACTAGAAAAATCCAATGACTAGAGATCATGTTTTCAAACCTATGATAAAATATTTTTAACGACAAAGTGTTCAAAAAAGTGCTTACACTTCCTTCTAAGATAATACAACGAAAAAAGAAGGGGTCTATGTAACTCAAAGTTTGAGAACCTTTGCCTTACCCAGAACTCTATCAAGGTGTAAGAACAACATAACAGTCAATGAACCACAGGTTACTTTGTAGGAGCCGCGAATGTAAACAAAACATCGAAACAACTGTTTACAACAGTTTTTTAAACTTTTGAATGTTTAACTAAAGAAAGTCAAAGTAAATAGAGTTGTTATTTAAAACCCTAAACCTGAAATACCGTAAAATCGAGACTTGTGAAGTCTGTTTGGGTCGTTACCTGCGAAAAAAGCCTCTGTGGTCCAGTGGTTAGACGTGGGGCTCACGATCCGGAGGTCCCGGGTTCGAATCCCGGTGGGAACAAATCACAAAAATCACTTTGTGATCCCTAGTTTGGTTAGGACATTACAGATCATCTGATTGTCCAAAAAGTAAGGTTAAGCGTTAAGCCGTTGGTCCCGGTTATTACTTATTGATGTAAGTACGTAGTCGTTACATGAGCCATGTCAGGGGCCTTTGGCGGCTCAATAATAACCCTGAGGGTTTATGGGGTTAGTAATCCACCTCACAACCCACACGATAGAAGAAGAATATGAAGAGGGTAATCCCTCGGTCGGTATTTACGTCTTGCTCGAGACGATATAAGAACGTAACGCTTGCTTTTGCCTCCGCCGAGAAATGACAGCATACAGTCATGGGCAATATAATATACCCACTTTAGAACCCTGTCGCCCTATCATATTTGAAATTTAATGAGACTTACGGTTTAATTTGTCAAAAATGTTAATGTCACATGGTTTTAAAGTGTATACTTATAAGTGTGTACTCGTGACCGTACATGAAATATTTTCGCGATACATTCCACGCGGTGCACGTCCCAGATAGATTGGCGAAAAAGCAGCGACGTTCTGAGAAATGTTTACATCACGCCACGGAGATCGTGCTTAAGAACTCTGTTCCATTGTAAAGCCATGTATGCATTTTGATTCGTAGACGAAATTCGTTATTCGTCTACGTAACTTGATTAGCCACGACACGTTTTAAACCCTTACGTAGATATACACGGTGCTAGTGACATCGTAATGAAAACTTTGAGAGATGATGAACACCATTCTGAGTGGAATTGTCCGTCGGAAAAGCACACCTCGGAAACTTCATACAAAAAAAAAACCTCGTTTTATAAAGACTCTACACATTGACATAATTGTACTAATTATAGAAACAATAGCTTTTTTCCTAGAACATTAAGATTAGTTAATAAGCTCAATACTGATTCTCGCTTGGACCTGTTCTGCAGTAGTACTCAAAGTTTAAAAACCTTGCTGAACAAGGAACCTTATTTAATTTTAGGTTAGGTAACTGAGCCCGTTTGGTATGTAAAATGTTTTAAGTTCACCTGTGGTAGCTTTGTAATTGGCGTTTGTTTACACATATAAATATCTACTTTGTAAAAGAGGCTGTAAGCTACCCGAATAAAATAAAATAAAATAAATAAAGTACACGCGTGATCTGTATGTGTGACGTCTGACGCCATACGATTCAAGTTTAAACTATGTTCGAGGGGGGTGAGGTAAACCTAGCTCAGACGCTGGTGGGGAGCGGAGAGTTGCCGTTCTATACGAAGTATTATTCTTTATTCTAGTACAAAAATATGGAACTGAAAATAATAAAAAAAATCACCAAAATACTCATGATTTTTCCGACCAGAAATTCCACGTGATATCAACTCAGGATCATGGTCTGAATCATCCCGAAAAGTAGCGGGCACCATTTGTTTTTCTGACATGACTTATTGTAGACTTGCCGTAGATGGCATTAATTACTTGGCCGGACAAATGGGGAGCGCTGAGTCCCTAATAATTTCCCGCTAGGGCCCCTAGGCACTGATGCAAATACCTTAATGAAGAGAAGTGCAAATTAATAACGCGCTATATTTGCCATAAACTCAATCGCAACGTTCTGTATGTAGATTTTAATACAAACATACAAAATGTACTCATTGACGTCCCTCTGTCAATAAAGGGGAACTATTTGCCATAGCGTCATGGATTTAAGTTACAAATAAAATACCTACTGCCTATTCTGGGACGCCGAGTGGTACAAGACTGATATCAGAAATCAGAATCATTTTATTCAACGTAACGTTGTTGAAGGTCATATAACGTAAATAGCATATACACGTCCCACTACTGAGCACAGGCCTCCCTTCAATCAACCGGAGGGGGTATGGAGCATACACCACCACGCTGATCCACTGCGGGTGGAGGTGTTTGGTCTAGTAGCCCGGAACCAATGGCTTAGTATGCCTTCCGAAGCACGGAATCATCTTATTTTTCGGACAATCAGGTGATTCAAACCTGCAATGTCCTTACCAAACAAAGAACAGTCTCACAAAGTGAGTGAGTGAGTGCTGAAGGTCATTTTAACATTTTGGAATATACGTACGTCATTTCGCAAGGTGTTATAGTTGAAGAGAAAAAAATACAAAAAAATGTAACATGCAATGCAAACATGCAACAATTAATGTACCTACATTAATTTAAAAGATGTGTTGCTGTTGAAGCTTTTTTGTATTTTTTTCTCTTAGAGCTCGCTCAGAACCGGGATACTTCGAAAGATATGAGGGAGGCCTTTGCTCAGCAGTGGAATAATAATAATAATATTTTTTCTCTTTATTTCTTCATAAGTTATTTAATAACAAGGAGAACGCATTTAATATCAGGCATTTTTATTATTTAGGTAATCATTAATGTTATTATAAGCTTTTTTGCATAAAGTAAGCTTCACATAAGCTTTAAATTTGTTATCATAGTGGAACGCTTTTGCTCATAAATAAGTAAAGATCTCCGCGGTTTAGTGGTTGACATCCGGCCAAGTAGTTAATGTCATCTGCGGCAAATCTACAATAAGTCACGTCAAAAAAAAAAAAGTGGTTGAAACATTTAGCTCGCGATCTTGAGGTCTTGGGGTCGATTTCCAGGGAAGACATTGCCAAAATCACTTTGTGAGACCATCCGATACTAAGATGATTTCGTGCCCTTAAAACTTTTAAGGCAAGTAAAAAAGTCCTTACATTTTTCCCAAATATCTATGACTGTATGATGCATGTAGCTCTGCCAGTCCCGATAGGGATATGGGCGTGGCTTCATGTACGATGTACATAAGACATTATAGAATGTAAGAAAATCAGAAAAGTGCTAAACCATTTGTAATGAGGTATCGAATGGGTTAGTAATACGCCCGCAGGAAGTAAGCTCGCTTTCATGTACTGTACTTGAAATTTTCTGTGAAGCGCAACTATGTCTGTTCCCTTTAATATGTCTTTCCGTTCGAGTTCGAACAGCTATAAATGTTAGGAGTTACAATAACAAAGACTAGGTTTACGAGAATAGGGTTTGTTTTAATAAACATCTATTTAATTATGTACCGCTGCCGACCACAGACGTTCTCTCAATCAACTACAGGGATATGGAGCATACTCCGGGTTATAATATCGACTGATACGTCACTATGCTAATGAATGTGACAGCACTGGGTCAGACGTAAAGTCAGACGTAGTTTAAAATACAAAGGAAATTTACATATAATTTATCGCTAGATAAAGCATAGGCGAGCTTATCCCTAATTGGGATTTCTTCCAGCTAACCTTGGACAGCCTGAGAGAAACTCAGTGGGCCGGTGTTATCAGTTATCACGCAATAAATGAGTTGATATCTATGAATTAGAAGTAAATTAAATGTATAGTTACTACTAATATTACTAAACACGTACATAGATACTTATCATTAATTACATAAATAAGTATCTTACAAGATATATAAATTATATAAAATATAACATACATAAACTGCCTATATACGTCCCACTGCTGGGCACAGGCCTCCCCTCAATCAACCGGAGGGGGTATGGAGCATACTCCACCACGCTGCTCCACTGCGGGTTGGTGAGGTGTTTTTACGGCTAATAGCCGGGACCAACGGCTTAACGTGCCTTCCGAAGCACGGAATCATCTTACTTTTTCGGACAATCAGGTGATTCAAGCCTGAAACGTCCTTACCAAACAAAGGACAGTCTCACAAAGTGATTTCGACAATGTCCCCATCGGGAATCGAACCCGGACCTCCAGATCTTGAGCCTAACGCTCTAACCACTAGACCACGGAGGCTGTTAAGGCATTATATAAAATACAATACAACAATACAGATATAATTTATTGCACACAACATACGAAACAAATTTACACAGATGATGGTAGATACAGTACAATCTGGAGGCCTTATTGCTAAGCAGCAATTTCTTCCAGGCAACCAGTGGAAAGGAAACAGTATTACAATTTGGTGCGGGACAGTGCAACATCTTGTATAAAATAATAAATACTATAAATAAAAAAACAAATAAAAATAAAATAAAAAATAAATAAAAATAAAATAGAAATATATAATGTAAATACATACATACATATACCCATTTAAATCAGACGTATACTATATTATAATTAGGCGGATATTTTATAAAACAGACGTTGTATTTAATAGTAAGTGCAAGTCATTCATTCCTACCGCTCATTCAATACGTTGGAATATTGGCTGATTATCCGTCCTTATCTCTACCCCAAGAACAAAGGAATAGGAAGATAGGTACGAAATTAGAATGCAATTTCATTGACTAGAAATGAACGTTGAGCGACTAGCGCAGTCTATGATATTGAAATTTTATACGTAAAGACCCATTGGATGAATGCGATTTTTCTATTGCCTTTTAAAGGTTTCGTGGAGAAAATAGAAAGAAATTCTGGCGGGAATCCGTTGCTTAGCGATAGAGCTACTATTTGATATTTTTAAAAGCGGATTTTTTATACTTTCACCATTGTTTCATAATAACGGGGGTTAAAAAGGCCGCATCAAAGCAATGTAATCTAAAAAAAGCAATATTACTCATTGCGCATTTATTTTTAATATCAAATTACGATGTTGCTTTTTTAGATGAATTGCTTCGATGTGCCCTTTTTAACCCCCAGGTAAAACCCGGTGCGAATCCTCAGCGATACCCATTTGTCCGGCCAAGTAGTTATTGCCATTATCGGAAAATCTACAATAGGTATATCATATATCTTATCCCTAACAAAATATATATCGATTGGTTTTGTTAACAAAAATTACATCCGAAGACGCTTAGGATGTTTCACCTTTCACGTTTAGACAGAAAGCTCGGTGGGTACTTAATTCATCTTGCGATGGAGGTAGGTACCTCTGACTACCCATTGGGATATACTGGTAAGCTTATGTTATGCTTCCGAGGTTTTTATTATAAGGCGTCGATATAATGATTAGTACTGTAACTAAATTTCTAAACGTATAATATACGTTATAGTAAAACTCCCTTTGATAAGCACACACTTTTAATCTTCTATCACCACACCTTTACAATTCTCCAACTAGATATGTAGTAGTAATGATTATTGCAACTACACTCAAAGGTAGACGACCACTCTCAATGACGGCCCGTTACCAACTGACCGCCACGAATCGTTGCCTTACGAATTCACATCCCCACCACTCGATTCCCTCGTTCGCTCGTACAACCGTATTAGTCAAATGACATTCTAATATTTTAATCATAAAACACCTACTCAATTAATACCGCGCCTTACACGTAATTGTCAATGTCATTATATTGCCGTCTTGATTTCCGTCTCTCTCTTCTTCCGATCTCATCACAGACAAGGTTTCGCTATTTGTTGTAATTATTTATTTTGGAAAATAAAGTGCATATCGAAGTAATCTGCGTTGCAACTAATAATAAAAATATATAAATAAAATCATTTTATTTCAGGCATGTAACCCGTATTTACATTAGCAATGAACATAACATAACATAAATAGCCTATATACGTCCCACTGATGGGCACAGGCCTCCTCTCAATCAACCGGAGAGGGTATGGAGCATACTCCACCTCGCTGCTCCACATTAGCAATTATAAAATTAAAATTCAAAAAATAAATTCCAAAAATTAATAAAACAAAATAGTAAAATTAAATTAAGTTAAAACTAAATCAAATTAGAAAAATACTTATTCTGTACTGTAGTACATATTTAGTCGGTCACTACTAATAACTAATACACATAATTCTCAGTAAAAGTTATATACAAAAATATAACAATATAAATAGCTAAATAAATAGTCGTCTAAAGCTAGTCTAAAGTACCTAAACGTAAATAATAAATTGTTCTACTTGTAGGCTATTTAAGACACACTACAATGGGATCCCATTTATATTACAGTAATTTAATTCTAAGAAGACTGGGCCGCTATTGGTATTCCTTTGAAGACGTTGAAAACAAATGGAAGATGAGTCTAGGCACATTCGCGATTGGATTCAATCACCAATATTGGAAACTCCGGCTTTTCGATTTATTTTCCATTGTACATCTTAAAGCAATATTGATTAAAGCACAAAGCATGACAGGAATGGAGATTATTCATTTCACGGGTTTTGCCAAAGTTATAACGCTTTGAAAAGTACGAAACCAGAAAAAAAATTGCTGATATTCTTCCAAATAGTGATGTTTCGGAGATAGATACTTTTCAGAGCGCGATTGTTTTTAAACTTATATTTTTTATTGATACTGACGTAAATACTTAATACTCACTACTCTTAATACTCACTTTTATTTTGTTCGCAGCAAGCAAAGTTGAGAGATCAAGTTAGGTCGACAGTTTTGTGCAAAGCTGATAATGAATTCGTAAACATAAATACACCTCGTCAACTGAAGAGTGACTCGTTAGGCAGGTAATCTCCAATTAGTTCTAAGGTGTACCCATATCATGCATAGTCACGGAGTTCGGCAGAGAGAGGGGACAATAATTAACCCATGCATAATTAGAGGGTTGGCTTTTATAAATATTAATTGTATTATGATGGCAATGGTGGTTCTGTTACATGGGTGGTTGCAATCAAATAGCAAATTGCTACGTGATGCCATGGTTAAACATTCAAAACTGTTGCCGAACGAACTAAACTCCTTTGGCTAAAACTCTATGGTCCAGTCCTTTAAAAAAGAATCATAATGGCGGACATTTTTAAGAAGAAAAGAGGACAATTGACGATCGGGCGCGAAAACGATTGGTCATGATTGAACTACAGGTATTTAGTTATATTAGTCGTATTAAATAAATACTGGTAATTGGTAGTTAATCGAGGAAAACATAAGTGTGTAATGAATGTTGCAGGTCAATCCCTCCAGTATGCGACCTAACCACAAATGCAATGCAAAAGAAAAATGCATTTCTCGGGAATGTGGGTTTCCTTGCGATGTTTTTCTTCACCGCTGAGCATGTGATAATCGTTTATGATCCAAACATGAAGTCGAAAACAAATTCGACAATCATTGGTTCAAACTCAGGCTCACCATCAGCACTTATTTAAGAGCCACAGAGTCACTCTTGTCGGTGTAGCATTCTTCTCCATGCTACTTTCCTACTCTCGTACTCTCTCTCTCTTTCTTTCCCACTTTCTTTCTACTTTTCTTACATTTTTGAAAGTCAGTTTCCTCATAACAAATACAGGTACAGATACAAGTGTTAATGACATCGTAACGAATACTGAAGGGGATGATTTAGACAGTGATTCTGAGTTGATATCAAGTGGAATGTCCCGTCGGTATATTCATGAAAAAAATGTGTTTTTCATATTCTTTTCAGTTCCATACTTTTGCGACGGAAAATTTAATCCCATTTGATATCAACATAGAATCATGGTCTGAATCACCCCTCAAAGTTTTCGATACGATGTCACTAACACCTGTATAAAATCTAGTGAGTCACAGCCTACAAGTCGGTCAGTAAGTCGGGTCAGATTTTCATGCGATAACATTCAACTTGCTTTTCTCGTATCTCTTTCAGTTGCGTTTCGCTTGGTTTCATTTCTGGCGATGCATATTTCAATAAAACGTTTATTGCACTCCAGCGCTATCCCTTCTCTCGAGAACGGCGGGGTGTTTTTTTTCTGCTAGTTAACCTACATATTCAGTTACCCAGTAAGTATTAAGGTGGGTACTGACCGGTGTTAAGAGGCGTATTGTACCATTCGCAGCGAGCATGATATGTTACGTCATGTGCTTAAAATCAGTGTTGATGCTCGCTACGAGCGCCTTATTTCCCTGTACTGACAGCACGAACGCTCGCTGTGTAACACATTACATTACGCCTCGTAACACGAGTCAGTAGTAGTCAGTACCCACCTTAAGGATACACAATTATAAGCCTAAACTTATATAGTTTTCTTTGTCAATAAAATGTCAAACACATGAATGAATCGATATCAGACAATAATTCTATCCTTACAAAAAAAATAAAAAAGATAAAAAAATACAAATATAGAAACTAAAAACCTAATCAAATAGCCCGTTCCTAGTCGTTCCCGGTGCAAAGGTGCCCATGATACTGGCAGCATTACCACGCTGGACAGCGATGGACAACCTTTGCATCAGGAACGAACCAGCGCGGGCGTCGAATCCCCTATCTCGCAATCTGCGACAATGTTCGATATAAAAACCTTCGCCCCACTGCCCCAACACCTTGTGGTTTCCACTGCGAGAGGAACAAATAAACAGCTCCTTTCCAGTTCAGATTATACATATACATTCCTCTAGTAGTATTTCGTAACAGCCAACATGGTCTAGTGGATAGAGATAAGTTCGCGATCTGGAGGTTCGGGTCCGATTCCTGATGGGGACATTGTCGAAATCACTTTGTGAGACTGTTCTTTGTTCGGTAACGATATTGCACGCTTGGACGTGATTGTCCGAAAAAGTAAGCTGATTCCGTGCCTCCGAGGGCCCGTTAAGCCATAATAAAACACATCCACCATACCACAGTAAAGCAGCGTGGTGGAGGGGAGGCCCGTGCTCAGCAGTGGGAGGTCCTTCCCTTGGGGTTAGAAGGTCAGACAAGCAGTTGCTTCTGTAAAATCTTCAGATTAGGTAAGCGGACCCAGTGAAAATAGGATAACGCTTTTGATGATGATGAGGTATTCTGTCGTAGAATTCAACAAATTGGATCTCTGCAAGACCAGGGGAGCTTAAAAAGGCCATATCAAAGCAATTCATCTAAAAAAGCAATATTGCTATTTGACATTTGTTTGCGTTGCGCACTTACCTTTATATGCACAAATATCAAATTATAATATTGCCTTTTTAAATTAATTGCTTCGATGGGGCCTTTTTAACCCCCAAGTTTATATTTTAATTTATCTGTCAACACCAATACTAGCTACAAATTGTTTTATAACGACTTGTGAGTCAGGAAGTAAATATGACCATAACTTTGCATACGCATACACCTACTTAGAGATTTCCCAGTACATTTTTCTATGAAGCTGAAAAAAAAAAGTTTTCTCCTAGCAACAGAGATATCTCAGGGTATTTCGCAGCTATTCGTTAGTAGAACAAACGTCAGCCAGCTTTGAGGACATCACAATGGCGTCTGTAGCATCCTTTGACGGATTCGAGCCATGAGCTGCGTTTAGAGGTGCTAAGTCACTTGCACTTAATTCTTTTTTTTGACGCGACTTATTGTAGATTGGCAGCAAATCACATCAAATTTACTACTTGACCGGACAAATGGGGAGCGCTGCGCTTAAGTCGAAACATAACATTAGCTGACGGCCTCCTTGGTCCAGTGGTTGAGCGTTGGGCTCACGATCCGGAGGTCCTGGGTTCGATTGCCGGTGGGGACATATCACAAAAATTACTTTGTGGTCTCTAGTTTGGTTTGGACATTACAGGCTGATCACCTGACTGTCCGAAAGTAAGACGATCCGTGCTTCGGAAGGCACGTTAAGCCGTTGGTCCCGGTTACTACTTACTGATGTAAGTACGTAGACGTTATAAGAGTCATGTCAGGGGCCTTTGGCGGCTCAATAGTAACCCTGACACCAGGATTGATGAGGTTTGTAATTCACCTCACAACCCACACGATAGAAGAAGAAGATTAGCTGATGATTAAATCCCATTCAGGCCATTCAGAGGTACATCCATCGCAAGATGAGCTAAGTACCCACACCTCACCGAGATTTCTGTTAGACCAACAATGAGCTGTATGGCTGTAATCGTTGAGCCAACTGGTTAGTGAATAAATCACTATTTATACTGAAAATTCAGGGAGCTGGTAGTAAGGTGAAATCCAATGCGTTTTAATAGCACAACTATCCGGACCTCTCTTAGAATTAATTTGTGATCCTACTTTTCCTTGTATTATTATTATAATAATTTATTAATAGGATAATTTGAATTCAAAATCAATAAGGTGCCATACGCTCACCTACAAACGTAAACTCACGCCCGTAATATTATGGGGCGGGCAGAATCACGAGTAAATCCAAAAAGAGTTAGAGCCACTTTTATTACTTTCACTATCACCCAACCAACCATACTTAGCATTTATAGTAAATAAAAAAAAAACTGTGACTGAGTATATTATCCATCAACTCCTTTCATAGTACAGCAGCACTTGGGGGCCACATCGACGCATTTCATCTAAACAAGCAATCATTGAAATTCGACATTTGCGCATATAAAAGTAAGTGCGCATTGCAAACAAATGTCAAATATCAATATTGCTTTTTTAGATGAATAGCTTCGATGTGGCTATTAAAAGAGAACAATATTTGTCTACTTGCAAAGCCAGTTTAATTCTCGTCGCAATGAAAACGAAGCATTAGTAGCACATTGTAAAATTACACCCATTTCTCTACAAAAACGGACTTTTGATGTCTGTTTGAAACTGACACAACTGTGTCTTCAGGACTTATATCTGAGAACTAACTGGCTATTCCTCTTGCTAAACTGAAATATTTATTCATAATCAATTAATTAAGAAAAACAAAAAGAAAACGATTTAAACCAAAACTATATTATCCATAGGGTAAATACATTTTTGAGTCTTGTAGAAACCGGATCTGTCAAATCTTTAGGTTAGGTAAGCGGACCCTGTGAAAAATGGGATAATATTAGGGATAGTTGAGTTTGAGTTTTACCATTAAAAAGACATTGCTACTCAACAATAATGCCACTAATGCTATTTCCATTGTTCTTCCTGTATTCATTTTTTTAAATCAGCAATAATAAAAAATATTCCGCAATAGATGACATTGACAGTACTGTCACAGGCAAAGAGTTCCTGCTTCCTACATAATAGCACACCCTGGACACTTCATCATCATCAGCCCATTGACGTCCCCACTGCTGGGGCACGGGCCTTCCCTATGGATGAATAGGGAGATCGGGCCTTAAAACCATCACGCGGGCCCAGTACGGATTGATGATTATTAACGACTGGTAATGCAGCCGGGACCAACGGCTTAACGGGCCTTCCGAAGCACAGAGGAGCTCGAGATGAAAACTTTTTTTTGTGGTCACCCATCCCATGACCGGCCTTTGCGAAAATTGCTTAACTTCAACGATCGCAGACCGCTGCGCCACCGAGCTCTTCACACACTTCATCATCACTAATTAAAGAGCCACGCTCTTGTCGGTGTAGCATTCCCCATGCTACTATTTTAGGGAAAAATAGGGCAGTAGTTTCCCTCTTACACACACACACACACACACGAACACACACACACACACACACACAGACGCACACACACACACTTCTCACAAAAACACACACACGCACTTCATATAAAAATAATATTCTTCTCGTGAGCCACTTTACCTTGTAAGTGCGAGAGAGACAGACAATCCGTGCCTTACTACTTAGCGGCATACGGCCATTCAGACTAAAGACACACTGACAGAGGGGGTGGGGTGCATTAAATGTAGCTCGGCGGTGCGGGGCTGAGAGTTACCGTTCTATACGTAGCATTATTCTTTATTGTATACCACTAGGTTAAACTGTACCCAGAAATGTGCCGTTCTCGGGAATGTGGGAATATTGCTTATTTTTAAAATTGTTCCTTCTTGTACTCTGGTCCTATCTCCGTTAAATCTGGGTTATAAAGCTATTTTTACATTACTTTTGCACCTTTTTGCTGCCGGGAATATTCCCGAAGTGGGAATATTCCCGGGAACGGCACCTCACTGACTGTACCTATCAGATACTTAAACCTGATTGTCTAGATAGTACGACTACACGGTTTGGTACCTACATTCCGTGATCCCCGAAATTGAACTGCCTAACTCGAGCCGTACCCGAGGATACCCTAGTCGACCCTCTCAGTTTTACTGGCTACAACGTTTCACTTTCATTACGACACCCTAATTCCGAATTCAGATAAGATAGTAGGCTGTGAAATGTGTTATAGGAGTTTGTGTGTCTTATTTTCATAGATATCAAGTGAAAAACCAAGAGAAGAATACAGTAAGGTATAAAATTAAAAACAAATTCAAACAAAGAACGATATAAAACTTGTGTGTAAGTAGTTGAAAAAAGGGTCACACGACTCAAGATGTGCTTGCTTCTTCTTGCTTGCTGCAGCCTCTCATAGACGCCATGATATTTCCCGTACATGTCGTGACATATTTGTAGATTTGCTGTAAACTAACTACTTGGCCGAACAAATGGGGAGCGCTGAGGGCTCTCTGCTAGTTGAGTAGAGATGTAAATGCTATTCATTTACTTAGATATTTTTCATGTTTCATTTGCGTGTCACTTTTGGGTCGACTGCGTGGAAGCCCTAACAACATGCTGAAGACCAAAAAATCAGACTGTGGATGTGTGTCAACTAGACCAAAATCCATTTGTATTTGTTGCCTGTCTCAATAGAATGTTATTTACTTATAGTGTATTTTTAAGTAACTCTTTGAACCGCCGTGCGTATATGAAGCGATTGATGGTTATGGAGGAAGCAAGAGAAGTGTGTAAGGATCGAAGCCAATGGAATTCCATGGTCGCTTCTTACGTAGGTGGAAATTAGGCGTTAGTTTATATATGCACGTATTCAGTACCTTAATTATTTCTTTACTAACATTTTATGAGTAAATCAGTAAGTAAAATGTGGATGCAATAATATCTGAATTTCAAACTTATACTCTTCGACAAAAACTCTAAATTAAAACCATCTGGAGAAACCATTTTAATAATATCTGACGGAAATCCCTGGGCTCATCCGTTAGAGTGTCCTATTCTGAAGAATTCTTTTTTTTTCAGTTTCTGGCTGCGGACAATTGAGGGATGAGCGGGACGCGGGGGGGACGGAGGATCCCCACTCCCATGCCTCCGCCGAAGGAGGCCGTGCATTATCCTACCAGGTAAGATTAGTAGTCTTTGAAGAATTAATGACTAGAGCAGCGATTCCGGGAAACCGAAGAAAAACTACCAGGGATCCGCGAATTTTTGCTGTTAAATAAATGATGAATTAATTTAATTCTTATCAAAAGCTTAATTTTTATTTTAAATACCTAAAATAAACTTTAAAAAGTAACTTAAAGTACGCACATAATATCTATATACTTGTATACCTGTCAAATTATAATTATAAACATAATAAACGCAATCAGTTCCTACTTAAATAGTAACTATACTACGGGGATCACGGGTGGTTAAAAAGGCCACTTTGAACCTAAAGTAAAGAATAAAGTGCCTTTAAAATATTTTATTTTCCTTATATAAGTTTTAGTAACTTTGATTTGTGATAAATGATTTCAATATGGTTATTGCAATTTGGTGTGTATTCTGTTTTCTTAAAAGTTTAGGAAACCGTACTCACCACGCTGCTCTTGGTGTTCAGGCTCGTAACTCGGGACCAGCGGCTTAACATGCCTTCGGAAGCATGGAATCAGGTGTTTCAGCATGCAATGCCCTAGCTAAGCAAAGGACAGTCTCAGAAAGTTATTTAAAATATTTTTTTGTGTATGGTGTTCTTTATAAAATAAAGAACACCATACACAAACAAAACAATAACATCATTTAAAATTTAACTCGAAAATGCCCCCGTCGGGAATCGAACCCGGACCTCCAAATTGTAAGCCGCTTTAACCACTAGACCATGGAGACTGACGGTACATCGAAATAATAAATTTCGGTGGGTTGAACAGGAGTTACCTTAGCTAGTTTTTTTTTAACTTTGACATGTTAACGTTTGACCCCAATCTCATCTGAGTAGGGTAAATGAAGACAATTCCAAATGTAGACCGCTTCTGCCCAAAACAAGTTAGGCCTAGAAGGGACCCAAGCAAAGTAATCAGGAAAATAGACAAAAGTCAGTTTTCCTCAATCCGTTTTATCTAGATTGAAATAAAACCGACCCTGTTTTGTACTCTAGAAAAACCCAGATAATTAAATGTAGAATTTGTTTGTTGGTGGGTAACCTTAAAAGTGTTTTTAAGTAGAGCTCCGCTGGAGAAATGAGGGTAAAGAACAAAACAGAAAGCGTTTAGCGTGTATCATGCCGGTCTTACTTTGAAACCCAACTGTTCTTCGCATCATAACGGAATTTGACGTTATGAGTTTGAATTCATGTATGGATCACAGTCATACTGGTATCATGTGGTATCTGTGCCTGGTTAATGGCAATAGACTCCCTATTCTACGGAGCTTAATACTTTTTTTTTTTTTTTTGACGTGACTTATTGTAGATTTGCCGCAGATGGCATTAACTACTTGGCCGGACAAATGGGGAGCGCTGAAGGCTCTCACCCGGGGAGCTTAATACCGCTGGTGAGGAGTGGGTAAAGCCGTGGTAGTCCAGTTGTTAGAACGCTTGCCTCTGACTTGAGTCGTCCAATGATTGTCGAAAAGTGAATGTGACATGGTTTCAAAGTGTACTTATACATATCAGTACTCGTGACCGTACCTAGTATATTTGTTTATACGAGCCTAATGATGTTACGTAACGACTAATGAGTGCATAACCGCTGAAGCTATACGGACATAAACAAATGACAGTGTGAAAGTGATACCCGGCCAGTGGCAGAGGTATCGAATATCGATACCCCCTCACTCCCAAAACAAAGGAGAACTCACGTGCGTTCAGCTCCTTATCGTGACTTCGTTGTTTTGAATAACTATTTTGATTTTATTTTTTTGGCGCCGTACATATTTTTCTTTTTTATTTATTTTATTTTATTTGGGAGAGCATCAGTCAAATTATTGTTTGGTTTCATTTACAATATATGAGACCAGTTACAGCTATATTTACTTTATCAGATGTTCAGCCTTTTATTTTTGATAAGTAGGTGTTTTCATAATAAGTACGATGGATTCTGATGAATCCAATCATGATTCAATCAAAGATCAAGAAAAAGTAGAACAAATTCAGCTGCTTATCTTCCCGTGTATTGGTCACACGGTCCGGAAGTTCTAAGTTCGATTTCGATAGGAGCACGCAACAAAAAAACACTTTTAGAGCCTATCTCTGGTTAGCAAGGACCTTGCAGGCTGAAACCACTTGAATGCCCGGAAAATAAGATGATACAGTGCTTTGCACTTTTAAAGCACGTTAAGCAGGTCCCGACCATTATTTACTTAAGTAAGTAAGTCAGCCATATCAGAGGCATTTGTGGGCTCAATAACGACTTTGACACCAAGGCTGATAAGATCAGTCATTGAACTCACAGCCCTAACGAGGGTAGATCTAACTTCGTATCAAAAAAATATTGGTTGTTGTCTTCTATTTGTGTCTCTGCTCACTCCATTACGGATCACGGGCGTGAGTGTATGTACATATAAAATTTATTGTACTAGTAATTTAACAGTGAAGTTACTTTCCGCACCAAACTTGTCACTATTTATTGTTTCCAATTACATCATTACACATTTAACCCTGCACGTACACAGAACCCATAAGTACCGCGTGTCTCACTTCCAACACATTACTTGGGTAACTGGAAACGTAGTTATTAACTGAATCCTTACTAGTAAGGGTTAGATTACATGGAATTTGGTCGCTAAGACCTGACAGTATTTAAGGGCAAGATTTTGTTTCAAAAGCTGGCTGATTGTCTTTGACGATTTAGTGCTGCTAAAACCGAACTGGTTAAGGGCGTTTTCGCACTAAATCCGATCAGAGTCCGTAGAAGAAAATTACTTTAAAAATAATATCTGTGTTAGCTCCGTGCGGTGAACACGTGACTTACATCATACTGTCGGAATCTAAACCTCTGAATTCGGCTTTATGAGTTTGAATAAAAGCTGCTTAACCCTTTCAAGGACAGAACGTCTACAGACGTTCCGTTTCCAAGGTGTCATACTACCTATTATGAACCACCAATGACCCATGGTCTCTCTCTTTGAAAGGGTTAAACACTGTTTAAACAAATAACTAAAATACAAAAAAGTAATTTGATCTTTGGAACCTTTAATTAAACACACATCCTATCATTCCTCCGTCAAATACTTGCACCAGGTGGTTAACGAGATTTTAAATATTAAACTAACGCCTATTAACTCGAGCCGTCTCACCCCATTAGACCAGATGTGAAGGGTTAGTTAAAAATAAATATTTCACTATGAACGGACAGAGTAATGCGTAAAAAATTAAAACTGGTGCATTTTCGATGACAGCGCATACAAACATACATGCACGTGTGATAGGTTTTGTGGTGCAAGTTATGATCGGAGGTGTACCTACAGACCTAGGCATCAGGGGGTTAAAAAGGCCACGCCACAGCAATTCATCTAAGACAGCAATATTGCTATTTGACATTTAAATGCATTCCGCATTTACTTTTGTATGCACAACTATGAAATTGCAATATTTAGACGAATTTCTTAAACGTCCAGGGGGGTTAAAATGGACACATCGAAGCAATTCATCTAAGACAGCAATATTGCTATTTGACATTTGCGCATATAAAAGTAAGTGCGCAATGCAATCAAATATCAAATAGCAATATTGCTTTCTTAGTTAATTGCTTCGATGTGGCCATTTTAACCCCCCAGATCAGATATTATAGTGGCGTTAGAGCAGAACTAAGTACCTTCACCTCACCTTTCTATTGTTTTGCTTTTGTTTTTGTTGCATTTGAATGCTTGTTGTTGTTTTAGACATTTTTATTGTACCCGCTCCAGCTGCCCGCTAACGGCCTCTGTGGTCTAGTGGTTGAGCGTTGTACTCGCGATCCGGAGGTCTCGGGTTCGAATCTCGGTTGAGACAGATCCTAAAAAAAAAAACACTTTGTGATCCATGGTTTGGTTAGGATATAACAGGCTCATAACCTTATAGTCCAAAAGTGAGATGATTACTGCTTCGGAAGACACGTTAAGCCGTTGGTCCCGGTTACTACTTACTGATGTAAGTACGTAGTCGTTACATGAGTCATGTCAGAGGCATTTGGCGGCTTAATAATAACCCTGATAGCAGGGTTGATGAGGTTGGTAATCCAACTCACAACCCATACGATAGAAGAAGAAATTGTACCCGCTTGTCATTTATTCTCTGTACTAAACTCTACATTACCGGCGTTACCGTGTCGTCAATATAAACGGAATTATAAATAAACGTTCATATTTTGACGCGGTTTGTCCCAAATGTGCTTTTAAAATCCGTATAACACATCGGTATCTTTACCCGACTAAGACGCAAAAAAGGGGGTTGTGTGATCTTCCGTTTTCTTTTGATTTCTCGTTTTTTTTTTGTAATTTTGTGTTTCCTGTGTGCTATAAAGTATTTGTCATGTTACTCGTAGGCATGTTAATTTCCCATTTTATCATTCTGTGAATGGCCGTCATTAAAGTAAATCAAATTTGCTCTAAGCTCGTATTGCTGTGGGGCTGAGCACGCTCTTGTCGGTGTAGCATTGCACATTATTGTCTATCGAAGTCCAATTCCTTCACTTCCTTTTAAGACACGACGTTCACCTTCTCTTTAATCTGTTCCATGTAAGCTCTTCTTGGTCTTCCCCCTCCTCTCTTTCCTTGTAGCTTTCCTTCTATGATATTTTAAAAAAGTACAACGTAGTAGTACGGTCACGAGCACTAATATGTATACACTTTGAAACCATGTCTTATTAACTTTTTTGACAAATGAAACTGTAAGTCTCATTAAATGTCAAATATGATAGTGCGACAGGGTTCTAAAGTGGGTACGGTCACGAGTACTTACACTTTGAAACCATGTCACATTAACCTTTTTGACAAACTAAACCGTAAGTCTCATTAAATGTGAAATATGATAGTGCGACAGGGTTCTAAAGTGGATACATGATATTGAGTGTACGTAGGAAAGTTAGCACATGCAAAATAAAAAGTGAGCATGAAGTAGCTGTGGCATTGTGATCAAAAATGCAGGCGGTGCAGTGGGTTGAAGGGCCATCTCTGTAGCGTAGTGTGGTTCACAACGATATCGCTACACTGGAAGAGCTTTGAATCAAAATTGAATTTATAAAAAGTATGGAACGCAGCATTCATGGTGTTTAATAATAAAAGAAGCGATTAGTTTATTTTGCCTACTTCCACAGCCTAATGTCGTATGGCATCTTGCTGTGGGGTCATGCTGCAGATGTCAACAGCATTTTTGTTCTGCAAAAGCGAGCGAAACGCAGCTAAATGACTCAATTGTGTAACAATACTTTGTTTTTTTTTTTTAAAGAACGTCTAGGGCCCTGCTTCGAGGTTTTTCTTGCAGCTTCTTGCCTCCTGGTATACAGGTTGTGAGAAGCTGCAGTAGTTTTAGGCGGATGAGACGTTCGTTATGTAAAAATAGACGATCCAAAGTGTAACTATGTTACCTACTGAATAAAGATATTTTTGAATTTTGAATAGATAGATCTTCGGATCCCGGGGCTGTTAACAAGTTCACTGTGTAACTGAAAATTAGTTATCAACCCCTCGCGTGCAATGATATTTTTCCATAAACACATTGGACTTTATGTACAATAAGCTGCAAAAGTCCAATCAGTTTCTTGCAAAGTAATAAATTAACTGGTTGCACTTAAGACCTCCTGATTACATGTCGTTTCTGTAATAGACCAAAAACACCTACAAAAACATAAATTTTGGGCTGAAAAAGCAATTATTGTTATATTGTTTTTTCACATGAATGAGGCTGTATCTTTTTAATTATATTCACTACAAATTTCAGGACACAGTTCTACATTTGTTTTACAACTGCTACTGAAACCTACAATATTCCATTCACGAATTTGCGAGGTGATCTCTCAGTGCACACGCACATTTTTGATCAGTCTATCTCCATAGGTCTGTGTTTGTAATAGTTTTAGGCCGGAAGATCTTTAACATTTGCCGTAAGCGTTTATTAACAAACATTTAGAGCTCACCGGTTAGTTCTAAAAAGCATAATATTATCACAAAAATAATCTTTTCCAGTAGTTCTAACCCCATGGCTCCCTCCTCATCTTACATCAACCATTGAAGGTGCCATTATGTCTGGACAATACCAGTTACCTTCCATTCATGAGGAAATTGTTCCGGACAATATTGGAGCTAACTTTAATAGCGGCTTTCTTCTATAATGCTAAGAATAGGATACTTTTGTCCTTCGTAATGCGTTTTAAAATGCAATGTTTTTTTTGCCCTGTGTCATTTTAAGAGGTCAAGGGGGAGGGTTTAAAAAGGCGACATCGAAGCAATTCATCTGAAAAGGCAATATTGCTATTTGACATTTATTTGTGTGCATTGCTCACTTACGCATGCACTGTGCGCATATCAAATAGCAATATTGCTTTCTCAGATGAATTACTACGATGTGGCCTTTTTATCCCCCCAGATTTTAGAATACGATTGCCAATGAGTATTACAAATCATTGGCCTTTTTATGTTAAAAGATTTGAGTGCGTTTGACATAGAGCAACGGAGCTGGTCAAACCCAGGATTGAACACGATCCAGCCTGGTCGTAATCAGCGATGTGGTGTAAGGTGGAACACGCTAACTCAAAAGATAATATAAAGACCTACTTACTTATAATCACAGACTATAATAATATGTGCTTGTTTAAATTTTGTTCGTAAGGTTCAAAATTGCTTACTTTTAAGACAATTTGTTTTATTCTTGGTAAAAGAGGGTAATTGACTTTGTTAATTATTCAGTATCGGCGATGGAATAGTGGGTAGAGCTTTAGAAAGTTTTAAAACAATGCGTCACTGTCTCATATCGGAAAAGGTTAAAGATTACGGGCTATATCTAACAGTGATATTATATTTTTTATAGATCAATGGATTATGGTACATTTGCTTCAGATAAAGAAGTTAGTTCTTAGTTCCTATGTTATGTAATAATGACGATTTTTATTTCTTTGTCATCAATGGATGACAATTTTTTAAACGCATTTTCACGTAGCACATTTTATTTTATAAAGCAAAAAAATAATTATTTAAACAAAAATAAAACTCAAAAAGAGCAAAAGTGATCTGTCAGAAGTGGGATTCGAACCCACGCCCACAGAAGTGGACTGCGACCTGAACGCAGCGCCTTAGACCGCTCGGCCATCCTGACTTGATAAACTTTGTCGAAATTACGCAATACTTTCTATCATAGAATAATAAAAGTTGAAATAGGTCAAATTCTTTGAAAGTGGACGGCATTCATTCATTCAAGCGAACGAAAATAATCTATTTTTATGAAAGTAAAATAGGGACTTGTTGTACCACTTAGTTACCTACTGATAAATTGTCTTATGGCTTATCAGCGGATTGATACGGAATAGGTACCTACCTACCTACTTATGAGAATTGAACTTTATTACTCATTAAAAAGTCACCTACACTGGAAAATCTCCTAAACATAATTTGATAAGAGTCCAAGTGAAATTAATAGGACAATAAATTACATTTTACTTAATGCCTATCAATTTTTTTACAAGGTAAGTAGGTACCTACCTACCTATAGTAAACATTCTTCATTATCTCTTTTAAAAAGAACAACAGTCATACACGCATTTCCAAAAAGCTCACTAAAACCAAAATAATTCAGGAACACAGCACAACAGAAGTATACAATAATAACACGAGTTAACCCGTCGCGTCCGGTCCTGCTTTGATCCCGCCATGTGGTACCGTGAGTACCGTCCCGGTATAGGTACGCTGGTACGCACGTGCGAAACAGTATCAGTATATTGACGTGTGACGTTTTTGGTGGCCGGTTTAATCTGTTTTTTTTTTTAAATTATTGATTTTAATAAGGACAATCAGGTGATTCAAGCCTGCAATGTCCTTACCAAAGGACAGTCTCACAAAGTGATTTCCACAATGTCCCCATCGGGAATCGAACCCGGACCTCCGTGCTTCGGAAGGCCGTTGGTCCCGGGCTACTAGCCCAAACACCTCCGCAGTGGGGCAGCGTGGTGGAATATGCTCCATACCCCCTCCGGTTGATTGAAGGGAGGCCTGTGCCCAGCAGTGGGACGTGTATAGGCTGTTTATGTGTTATGTATGTATGATTTTAATAAGGACAGTAAGTAGTAGGTAACGTTCCGGTACGTTATTTATAGCCGTATAATAGTATAACAAATATAGTTAGTATTGGCTTTTGATAGACTGGAATCGAAAATGCTACACCGACAAGAGCGTGGCTCTTAAATTGATGATGATGATGAATAGTACTTGTACTCGTACGGTAGAACAAGTACGGTTCAAAGCACGGTTCTAAGGTAAACTGTGGGTAAAATTACTGCTTTTTTTGGCGTGATCTATTGTAGCTTTTCTGCGAATGGCATTAAGTTCTTGGCCGGACTAATGGAGAGCGCTGAGGGCTCTTACTCGGTCCAAAATGACTGTGTTCATGCGGTTGGAAGCCAAGCTTTTGCTGACAACAATACAATGAAGGTCAGGTGTTAAAGTGCACAGATCCATTGTTTTCGAAGATGGCTTTAAAGGATGAGAAAAAAACATAGTTTTGTATTGACATAAAGCAAAACCAAACCATAATACTTATGTACCCATACGGAATCGTCTTCCAGGAGCTGTATGATGGAAGGCGCTTCATACATTTTGTGGGCGATTCAGGAAATTCCTATGACCAGAAATGACACATAAACGTGATGTTCATTTGTTATAGTCACATTGACAACACATCGATAGACTCAAAGACGTATTTTCACAGAAATTCAGCTAATTTTAGTTGAAAGACGAATGGCACAACGTCGTCTTGTTGTTGAAATATGGTGCGGAACCGGATATAGTGAATAAATTGACGCGGTCATAAGCATAACTCATAAGGAAGACTTAGAAAACATACGTTTCAGTACTTCAATAGAAGTACTTATTTAGTTAAATAATGTAACTCGATCTGTTCTGTAGCATAAAAGAATAATGGCCCCGATTCCTGCAGACACCTCCTAATTTTACTTTAAGTTACCTGTCGTCTTCTTAGTCGCCCAAAAAGGAAAGAGACGGATGTAAATTTTAGGAAGAATGAGTAAATGAATAATTAATAACCCGGGCGAATCAAAAAGGTATCTCGCTGGTATGCAAACCGTTTGACGTGTGCTGTCAACTAACTTCATACTGTCAAATTTTCATAGATTTGTTTTAGATTTGTGCCTAAAATTGACGTGTGTTCCATTTCTGATTGTCGATTACCCGTCCCTTTCCTTTTCGGCGGATAAGAAAATGACAGATATAAAATAAAATTAGATGGTGTTTACAGGAAGTAGCACCAATATTAGTATACTTATATAGTATTCTGTATCTTGTGTCCTTTGTACTTACGCAATAAAGTTTATCTTACCTATATTTTGCTAAGATTTGTATCAACTTAATTCTGTCGGGTTATTGGCCGATTTTAAATGTTTAGACGGTTGTTTTAGATTTCTGCTTACAATTGACGTGTATTCCATAAATTTAATGCCGTCGATTACCCGTCTCTTTCTTTTTCAGCTGATAAGAAAATGACAAGTATAATTTAAAATAAAATTAAATGGCGTCTGCAGGAATTAGCACCAATGTTATATAATTATTATAAAAAGCTTACAAACTACTGCAACTGACTAGCAAGGTGCAGATAATAACAAGCAAGGTGCAGATACAGAAATAACTTGATTCATGTTATAGCAAACGTTAGTTATGATCATGCTCGAGTGGTTGAAATCTATACTCTTACGTTTAAAAATGTATTTATTCATTTGTAATTGCATTTTGTATCTTCGTTCCGAAGCAGAATGCGAATTTTTATTCTAATGAACATTACATGCGGCGCAGTTTTAGTTTAGATAAAGAATGTAAGTTTTATGGATGTTTGATAAAAACTTTATCAAAAACAGACCTTAAAGAATATTTACAACTAGGTAGGTGGGTTTGGGTTGGAAGGTCAGACAGGTAGTTGCTTCTGTAAAAATTCGAACCTGTCAAACCTTCCAAGTTAGGTCATTGCAATTTTACATTCGCGCGTATAAAAATAAGTGCGCAAAGTCAACAAAAGAACAATATGGCTTTTTTGAGGAATTGCTACAATGTGACTTTTTTAGACTCCTTGAAAGTAGACTGCAAAAGCGGTATATAAAGCGAAAGTTGATGGTAGGGCTGGCAGAGGAAGACCGAGAAGGACTTACGATGACCAAATTGGAGATGTCCTTAGAAAAGGTTTAATACGATCCACTCTGAACAGGCGTGCATGTATGAAGCGATTGATGAATGTGGAGGAAGCAAGAGAAGTGTGTCAGGATCGAAGCAAATGGAACTCTATAGTCTCTGCTTACCCCGGTGGGAAATAGGCGTGAGTTAATGTATGTATGTATGTATGTATGAAAGTAGACTATTTTAGTACTCACTGAACACAACAGTACACATTCAAGCTAATTCCTATTAAAATATACGCAAGGCACTACCAGTTACATTTTGACTCACAGAAAAGTACCGGCGTCGGCTATTATCAACTTGAACGTCGAGTGGATTCAAAGAAGGCATTCAATCGCAACATCGGCCACCATTAGTGTGGGCATTGTGACTGAGTGTAATGCTCTATAACGCTTCTATAGCCGTATCAGGCTAAATACTTAGGCTATCAATAGTACCAGTGGCATATGATACGATCTATATAACGATGAACTGTTTTGAAGTAGGTTACCAGTTATCACATATACTTAGTCCATCGCGTTAGAAAGAAGCTCCCGCGTTAAGAGATTAACTCGGTAACCACGGTATGTTCACTTTATATCATTTTTCTAGAATTGATTAAAGAAGACATTAGTTTTTATCTCATTCGCGCCACTCTTTGTTGTTTCTAGAATCTACTGCTTATATCATTCGATAGATGGTCGTTCTTATGCAATGGTTCTTCTATTGTGTGGGTCATGAGGTGGATTACCAACCTCATCAACCCTGGTGTCAGGGTTATTATTGAGCCGCCAAAGGCCCCTGACATGACTTATGTAACTATTACGTCAACGGTTTGACGTACCTTCTGAAGCATCTTACTTTCGGACAATCGGGTGATCAGCCTGCAATGTCCTAACCAAACCAGGATCCACAAAGTGATATATCCACAGGATTCGAACCTCGAATTCCGAATCGTGAGCCCAACGATCAACCACTCGACCACGAAGGCCGTTAGCGTTATGCAATACACTGTACAGTTTACATCCTCAAGATATTCAGCTCATCATTAGTGTGCAGACCATTACAATGATTCTTGGCTCCGATACTGGCATTCCAGCAGCTATCTCGGTACTATCAAACGATACCGTTGGCCAGTATGCGATTGTATGAGACATGACACAATGCGACTGGCGCGTCATAGTTCCTCGTCGACAAAGTTGATCCGAGCTTCGAAGGGCACTTGTTACCCATGGTAGGTAACTTTTAAACGCATTTTTCAGTTTTTCTGTTAATGTGGTAATATTGGTATAGTTCTGGTGAACTATCGCATATAAATTTACAACGGTTGATAATTGTCGAGGGAAACCTTAAAAAAAACCTTAGAAAAAAGTAGCATGAAAAATACTGCACCGACAAGAGCGTGGCTCTTAAATAAAATTTGATGATGATGATAATTGTCGGCAGTGAAAACCACGTACCTAAGCCAAAATCACTACATAATAGACAAGCCAGTTTTTAATCCAGGTCAAAATTTGTGGTGCATTTTAATGAATTAAATTAATAAAATAAATATATAAAATACATTTATGTCAAGCAACATAAGGCTCATATACAATACTTTTGACACAATACAATAAAATTAAATATTAAACAAAGTTAAATAAAATGAAATAAAATTAAATAATTTAAAGAAATCGAGATTTTGGTGACGAAAATCACATCAGAAAATGATCTTTCAAAAAGGCAATCCCATGGTTTACTCTATCAGGCAACGATTTACAGATTCACATACCTATAGCCCTTCAAAACAGCAAGATTCATGCACAGAGCATTTGCGAATTGCCCTAAAACGACCACGCCAAAATCAATAAAGCAATAACAGAAGCGAAAGCATCCGGTGAGCCACCTTTGATGTGAATCCACATGGTTTCCATGCTGATATGCACTAACAATGATAGTTTGCACGTGCTGGGATAAAGGACGCCTGTTTCAATGGGAAGGCGTCTGTGGATTCGACAGATAGATATTATGTGCTGATATGACTGTGTTTATGGCTGTACGATTGAAGTTCAAAGGGAATGTTGTGGTTGTTGAAAATAGTGAGAATGATTTTAATCTTAGGGTAGTTTTGATGACAATGCTGTTTAATAGGTTCACACTAAGCATAACTAACGAATGCCATTGCAAAATGTTTAGTATGAATTCATTTTATCATCATCTCCCTATCATTGAATTATATCATTGAATTAATTTTATCATTTATCTCGTTTTTCACGGGGTCCGCTTACTTAACCTGAGAATTTTATAGGTCCGGTTTTTTACAGAAGCGACTGCCTGTTTGACCTTCCAACCCGCGAAGAAGAAGTCCAAAGCAGGTTAGATCACTATATCTACAAAAATGCATTTTTCAGGAATGTGGGTTTCCTCACAATGTTTTCCTTCACCGCTGAGCACGTGATAAGTAATCATTTATGATCCAAACATGAATTCGAAAACAAATTCGACAATCATTGGTTTAGGCCTGTGCTGGATTCGAACCTGCGAGCTCAAAGTGAGAGACAAGCGTTCTATCAACTGGGCTACCATGGCTATTCATTAAAATTAATTTTGTGCAGACTCTTTATGATTTCATCTTCGTCATCGTGTGGGTTTTCGTGTGGGTTTGTTTGTTTCGTGAGGTAGAAATTCTAACCTCATTAAGCAAAAACATCATAATTTCATGAGGAAAGGTAACCCCTTTTTGTACCATTTAGTATTTAGACAATTTGTATCATTGAGGTCAAGTCCAACCACTTCAACATAATATACTTACTTAAGTACTATTTAGTATTTATATAAGCAATAGTCTTGCAGTCCGCTACTCTGTTTGTCATATTCTTAGAATATCATCTTAGAACTTAGATAAAAATATCATATAGGTGAAGATTATAGATACTAGTAAAATCATTTACTGTACTATTCAGTTGTTAATCGTCCTAAAAGTCAATAAATAAATAAAAGTGTGACTACGCGTTATCTTCTGGTGACTTTTAGCTGTACTTAAATAGAGTTGTCTTTGTATAAAACTTTAAGTGATAAAATATCCCCGTTTATTCTAGCATTATCTAGTCGAATTAGGCATTGCGTCACTGGTTTGGTGAGACCACAGAAAAACTGCAAGCTACAGGATATTCTAGTGCAGGGGTGGAGAATCGTCTAATTGCCCGAGGACGTTCGCAACGCAGTTTTATGTTGCAGGGGTGAAGTACCTACGTACCTGGGTATAGTAAGCTACAATTATTTGTATAATTATCATTATTTTATTACATTTATCGAATAAAATTAAGAAATAGACAAAACTGCGAATATTCTAGTTCGCAGTCCACTTTAAAAACCACTGTAATATTATTAATAAAGTGAGGTTACTCTTAAATAGAAATAGGTTTTAAGTAGGCATAGTCACAACAAATCCTACTGCTACCGCGTCAAATGATCAGCTTAATTCTATTTTTTTTATAAAAGTGGTAATAATAATATTAAAAAACCTACCTATACGTACCGCATTAACATTTAGCATTTTATGGGTTAACAAAATAATCTGTAGGAAAGAGGTATAATATAATGTGTATGGAGTATCAGGAAAAAGTCACAAAAGCAAAAGTTACAATAATTATAATGATTATTATACTGGTGACTGTACCTGTATGCACTTAGGGGACGTTTGGGGAAATGCACGCGGTTTTACGAGTGCAATTGTGCTGTCGTGCCATCTGTTTCGGGTGAAAATGCGCGAATTACTACAAACAAAGCTTATAACAAAGACAAATTTGCTATTTATAGTAAAATAATTAACATTTTTAAATTTCTTCTATTCTGTCTGTTTCAAACTCATCTGTACTGAAAATAAACTTGCAGAAAATACGTCTTCTTCGTAATAATAAAACTTTTAAAAGCTGTGTGACGTGTACTCACAGCGCCATCTATTACAATTTCTGGAAAACTTGTTTACACCGCCATCTTTCGAATGAGCGTGGAACTATTCGCTTTGTAAGTTACGCCATTCGTAGCTCTGTGTGTAGTTTTCTGAGCTCTGAACGTGGTTACATTGAATACCGCTAGATGGCGGGAGGTGATACTAATGTTAGAGGTGGTTTGTTTTTGACTGTCAGTCTTCCGCAGTCGTTCGTTTTTTCAAACCGTTCGACAAATAGTAGGTACCATGTCATCATCATCATCATCAGCCCATTAACGTCCCCAATGCTGGAGCACGGGCCTTCCCTATGGATGGACAGGGAGATCGGGCCTTAAACCATCACGCGGGCCCAGTGCGGATTGATGGTTATTAACGACTGCTAATGCAGCCGGGACCAACGGCTTAACGTGCCTTCCGAAGCACGGAGGAGCTCGAGATGAAAGCTTTTTTTTTGTGGTCACCCATTCTATGACCGGCCTTTGCGACAGACCGAGCACGTTTACCGCTGCGCCACGGAGCTCATCAAGGTACCATGTGCGAAGAACTAAATATAATAGAATCTTGAAAAATGTCACTGAGGTCCTGTGGTTCACCGCCTTGCTTCTCAAACGGGGAGGGCGAGTTACGTTTCACTAACACAGTAAACTCGAACATTATAGACGGCGATACGGCTCACCGCTTATCACGTTGGTCTAACAGAAAGCTCGGAGAGGCGTGGGAACATAGTTCATCTTGCGATGGATGTACTTCTGACTACTCCAATTGGGATATAGTTGTGAGCTTAGGTATGCTATGTTGTATGCTATGTAACTAATTTGGTATTTCTTGTTTTGCGTGCGAGAACCGGGAATATTTAACAAAAAATGTTTCAGTTGACATAATATGCGACGAAAAATTCCACTTGATATCAACTCAGAATCATGGTCTGAATCATTCCTCAACACACACCACTACACACACCACACGCCACATGGTGTAGATAGTAGGTACCTACTGTATCTAAATATCTCAACAAACTGCATACACTTCTAACAATAGCAATATCAAAAGCCACGGGGGTAGGTTAATTGAACTGAAGACTTAAATCCGCTCTATCAATTTCCGTGGGAAATCTCTACCTCCCATTGCACAATGCAATCCTGCGCCGTACAATAATACGGGGATAATTTATTGAGGCAGTCTTGGTGGCGCTTTGGTGTCTTCACGCTATACTTATAGCAGGGTAGGTAGAATAGAAGCAGGCGCTGAGTTGTGGCTTTGATACGGTCTTCTTTTTATCGGTTGTGAGGTGGAATATCAACCTCATCAATGCTAATATCAGGGTTATTACTGAGTCGCCAAAGGCCCCTGATATAGTTCATGGGTCTAATTTATCTCTGTAAAAGACAATCAAATTCGATTCAGGATCATATTAGATACTTTGTGTAGACATTTACCTTGAGTACTTATTGCATTAGTAACTGTCAATACTATTCAGAGGCGGAGGACAGGAGTCCTAGTACGGCTTTGAAATAGACTCTGGGCGCCATCGCACTCGCGTCAGACAGAGTACTACGGGGCAGAAGGCAAGAGGGAAACCACTGCTCTATTTTTCCTAAAAAGTATCATGGAGAATGCTACACCGACAACAGCGTGGATCTTAAATTAGTGATGGTGATGACTTATTGTATTACTTCCCAGTTTGTGCATTGTATGGTGCGCGTTGTGACACAGTTCCTTCAACAGCAGTTGGCAATACAATCCAACGTGAATCGGTTCGTGTTTGCGATCAATCATGCGCTATCAGCTGATTGCCGATCGCATCTGCGCCGATGGAGTCGATGGGCGGCTGTGTCCGTTGTTACATACGGTACGAAATGTAACTTGTATAATAATATTATTACAGTTATGAGCAACGGCTCCGATTCCTGCAGACACCTCCTAATTTTATTTTAAGTTATAACCGTCACATTCTTATCCGCCGAAAAGGAAAGGGACAGATGATTGCCAACAACTTAATTTTAAAACGAATGAATAACCCGGGGGAATGAAATAGGCATTTCGCTGGTATGCAATCCGTTTAACGTGCTGTCTACTTAATTCTGTCGGGTTATTGGCCGACGTAAATATTTTAGACGGTTGTTTTAGATTTCTGCTTAAATTGACGTGTATTCCATAAATTTTATGCCTGTCGATTACCCGTCCCTTTATTTTTCAACGGATAAGAAAATGACAGGTATAACTTAAAATAAAACTAGAACGCGTCTGTAGGAATTAGCACCAATATCATGTAGCTTTAGAACTCTGTCGCATTAAGATATTTGACATTTAGTAAGACTTTTAGTTCAATTTGCGTATAAACGTTAACTGACGTGGTATTAAAGTTTGTGTATATATTAATGCTTGTGCAGTAATATGCGGTCCCGGAATGTTCCCAAAGTGAGAAAGTTCCCGTTGTACTATGCTTTTTGCTGCTTTTCTTTTTTAAATTGTTCTTTATTGTGCTCCGGTCTTATCTGCCTAAAGATTAGGTAATAAAGCTCTTTTTACATAAGTTTTGCGCCTTTTTATTGCCAGGAAGGTTCCCAACGTCGGAAAATTCCCGGGAACCCACATGACTGCTCGTGATCATAACACAAATAATAATTACACCATAAACAAAACAGTTACAGAACAAAAATATTTGAAAAATATGAAACAAAAGAAAATTATAATAAAACAAAAAAAAAGTAAACAGAACTCAAAATAAAATAAATTATGTAAAATAATAAATAATAATTAAAAATTTGAATAATAATTTAAATATGAATTATAACAATTTAGAAAAGTACGTTTCAAAAACTGTATTTATTATTTTTTGTGACTTTTTGGTTATTTGCCGTCTGGAATTTACTACTTCGCCGGGCGTCGAAGCCGGTGGCTTTGGTTTGATGGTCATATCTAAGGCCGGGTTTCCACTAACGCAGAGATGGGCGGAGAAGAGCGGAGAAGAGCGGAGATATGCGGATTTGACCATTTACAGCGTTCGAGAGAGCGAAAAACGAAGACGCTCTGTCACTCTCTCTCTCTCACGGCGATTGGTCGATTGCTGCACATCTCCGCTCAGCTCCGCATCAATAGAAACGCAGCCTAAACGTTTCGTCAAGAGGAACTGTAAATAGTAACGATAGTTATTAACAAACAAACAAACAAACAAACAAAAAGTCATTTATTTCTGAAAGTACATACTTAACAGTTGTTCGTGGATAGGACTTCCCAGTAAGTAATGAGGATACTTGAGTTGGGAATGTCCCGCTTCTTCCCTTAGGTCTTACTAAAAATATTACAAGTTTGTAGGTAAATATTAAATGGTCTTAAGCTATGTATGTGTGAGATTCAACAAAAAAATAAAAAATAAAAATAACAATAAAATAAAAAGTAGTAAAGTAATTGTGGTGATGAAGAGTCCTTACGTTAAGGTGGATGAAAAGGAGAAATGCTTGTGTGTGCGTGCCTGTGCGTGTTCGTGTGCGTGTTCGTGGGCGTGTGCGTGTGCGTGTGCGTGTGCGAGTGCGAGTGCGAGTGCGTGTATGTGTGCGTGAGCGTGTTTGTGTGCGTGTGCGTGTTCGTGTGCGTGTGCGTGTGCGTGTGCGTGTCCGTGTTCGTGTGCGTGTGCGTGTGCGTATGCGTGTGCGTATGCGTGTGCGTGTATGTGTGTGTGTGTGTGTGTGTGTGTTAGTTAGTTAGTTATTAGTAGTGACTGACTGAATATGTACTTAAACACTAATTATTATTATTAATTATATCATCTTTATTTGAGTATTTTTCTAATTTGATTTAATTTAATTTTACTATTTTATTTTATTGATTTTGGAATTTTAATTTTATAATTGATAATGTATATATTGGTTACATGCTTGAAATAAAATGAATTTATTTATTTATTCATTTATTTATTCTGATACACTCTCATTAACTAACAATGGAAACACGCGCAGCATCTCAACATCCACAATAGCCTGTATTAAATCTAAGCAATAATTCATTGAGAAACACTTCGACCACACTGCTACTGCTCAACCAACTTACATTTACCACCACTGGCCACCACTTTTACCCAGCTTTTCGAACGTTATAAATTTTCTCAGCTGCAAAGTTAATTTGGTCTTGTTGTATATAAGATAGTTGAGTACCAGAATGTGCGCACAGCCATACGTCAAAGCGTATAATGCTTGAATAACGTATATATTAGTACTGGGATGAATGGTGGTAATTTATAACAATAATCTTGGGTTATGTGGGCGAGAATCACATCTGAGACGGATAGGGCTAGACTAGATTCAAATAGGGTTGCTACTATCTCAAACCTATGGTTGTGTCTAGCTAGCACTTTCTACTAATCATACATCCATGGGAAATAACTCTTTTGCAACTTTAACGGCCTCCTTGGTCCAGTGTTTGAGCGTTGTGCTCACGATCCGGAGGTCCCGGATTCGAATCCCGGTGGGACAAATCACAATAATCGCTTTGTTATCCCTAGTTTGGTTAGGACATTACAGGCTGATCACCTGATTATCCAAAAAGTAAGATGATCCGTGCTTCGGAAGGCACGTTAAGCCGTTTGTTCCGGTTATTACTTACTGATGTAAGTACGTAGCCGTTACATGAGTCATGTCAGGGGCCTATGGTGGCTCATCAACCCTGATACCAGCGTTGATGGGGTTGGTAAACCACCTCACAATCCACACGATAGAAGAAGAAATTTGCAACTTGGCTAACCCTATCCCGTCCATTTCTTAAAACTTACACTAAAAAAAATAGTTATTATTGTTTAACTGTGAGTACACAACTGAGCATTACTTAGTAAGAAAACTATTTTGTATTTTTTCATCAAAGTTTTTTAAGTAATTGTAACTAAACAGTTTTTAAACTAGCAATAGTATCTAGATGCATAGTTGTAATGTGTAGTTTTTTTTTAATGTTATCAGATAGTACTAAGTTTTATGAAACACACAAAACAGACAAGCTGTTCCGCCTATTTCTAGTTTCTTCCAGCAGACCAGGGAAGAGATATACTTAAACCAGTCCGGTGAAATTAGACAAAATAATCACAGTGAAAATATATAAATTACCATTCAGCTTAAAATCCGGGGAATAGTTTGAAACATGAATGAAAACAACATTTAAGAATTCCTAATCGTTCCGGTCCTTGGAAAAATAAATATGATCTACAATTTTTGTCGTAAAATTACGATAAAACTCATTTTTTTGACCATTGACCTCGAATATTTTTTTTCACCAACCGGAACATAATATATAAATACTTGCTAACGTGTAGTTACCGTAAGTATCTACTCGTATCTACTTCCCTCATTCAGCGCTTATCGCTATCGACCCACTAGGGTCGATTAATTCTTTCAAATATTTTTCCTCTCAGACGACGCCCTGAGCCGAGGTTCGCGCCCAACTGGGCACCCTCAGGCCTGTTGTCTTAAACGTTGTACCGGGTGAGAGCCTTCAGCGCTCCCCATTTGTCCGGCCAAGTAGTTAATGCCATCTGCGGCAAATCTACAATACGTCACGTCAAAAAAAAAAAAAACTCGTATCTACCTACATAAGTACGGTCACAAGCATTAATATGTATACAATTTGGTACTATGTCACAATAACTTTTTTTACAAAATAGACTGTAAGTCTCACTAATTGTCAAATATGTTACTGCGACAGGGTTCTAAAGTGGGTACATTATATTGCTCATGACTGTACAAAACACCTGCTTACTTATCAAAGGCACATGCATTTCGCATCTCTGGTGCAGTAATCCCTCCATATACGGTAGACCGTGATTGATTCGCCACAGATAAGTATTCGACCCGAATGAATGTAAAAAGGTCCGTTAAAATTCAACCGGAGTTAACACGTCGACTGAGAGATAAAAAAAAAATTGCCAGGTTGCATGGAACATGTAAGTACAAGTAATTAAATTATTGGTGTATATAACCTTGTGGTACGTTAGTATTGTATTATCTGTGATTGTGGTTACCGTCAAGGTTAGGTATAGAAAACATTGTAAAGCCAAAACATGGAGAACTTAAGAAATTTTGTCACTTATGCTCCTAAGAAAGAAAAAATATTGCCATTCTAAAAAGTAAAAAATATAATTTGTTGGATGTTTCCAACAGCATTAGCAAATAAACAAAATACTTAGGTACATATAATAAAAAATTTACAGGAAGAACGTATCTCTGGCGCTCTTAGATTGGAGAGTCATACTCAAAAAATATATTATCTTCGTAACTTGGTTACACTCCGAGTCGACAATTTTTACTTAAATATAATATATATTTTGTAGAACATCTCATCCGCCTAAAATTACTGAAGATTCTCACAACCTGAATAGCCGAGGAAAAAGCTGCAAGAAAAAACTCGGCACAGGGCCCTAGACGTTCTTAAAAAAAAGATGTTGCTATGGCCGAATATGGCTGGAACAATGTATAATGTAGAAAAGATTAATGTACACACAGAGTTTTCCAGAAATAGTGAATCAAAAGAAAAATGGTGATAGCTGAAGTCACTGAGTAACTAGAAAAACGTAAATAAACCTTAGTGAAAAGTCATTACTTTACAGGAATTTGGACTCTTTGTGAAAAACAAATCAACCAGAAAGGATACTCACTACATGTATCTTGTTATTATTTAGACATTGAACTAAACTATGAGCGTGGAGTTAGGAGGTCTCCCAATAATATCTGGTATTTCCACACTTATATTCGACGAACAATCTTTACAACCACATCTAAGAACTCGTCTGTACCGGACTTTCCTTCCGGGAATTTGTCCGGTAATAAAAGCCGGGAAGTAATCGTGTTCCCGAATAATATTTGATTTGATATCTGCGTGATAAAATTTCATAACGCGAGCTGTTCGATGTGATTAGATTACAAGCACGAATGGGTATTAGTTGCTTTCATTTTAAGAAAGAAAACAGCCTCCGTGGTCTAGTGGTAAGAGCGTTAGGCTCACGATCTGGAGGTCCGGGTTCGATTCCCGATGGGGATATTGTCGGAATCACTTTGTGAGACTGTCCTTTGTTTGGTAAGGACTTTTCAGGCTTGAATCACCTGATTGTCCGAAAAAGTAAATTGATTCCGTGCTTCGGAGGGCACGTTAAGCCGTTGGTCCCGGCTATTAGCCGTAAAAACACCTCCACCAACCCGCAGTGGAGCAGCGTGGTAGAGTATGCTCCATACCCTCTCCGGTTGATTGAGAGGAGGCCTGTGCCCAGCAGTGGGACGTATATAGGCTATTTATGTTTATGTGTTATCTTCAAAACTGCGAAAAGGCCCATATAAAATCACACCCTGTTTAAAGGCGTTGCGAGCAGATTTAAAAAAAAGTAGCGAATGTCCTTACCATTAAAAAGCAAGAACATTCTCACTTTGGGAACATTCCCGGGAACGGCAAGACTTGTATATTAACTACTTGGGGGTTAAAATCGCCACATCGAAGCAATTCACCTAAGAAAGCAATATTGCTATTTGACGTTTATATGCGCAAATGTCAAATTGCAATATTGCTTTTTACATGAATTGCTTCGATATGTCTTTTTTAACCCCCCTTGTCTATACTAGTCTTATATAGGTAGTAAGCATTTGAACAACCTTTTTATTTAGGTATTGTAGGTGTAACAGAAAGCTCGGTGAGGAGACAATTCATCTTGCGATGGTTGTATCTCTGACTATCCCAATTGGGCCACAAGCGTACTTCACGATCCGTAATGATAAGACAGGCAGTTTATTTCGTGGCCCGTTACGTTTGAGCTCTTTATAAAAATACACATCATCCCCCTAGTATTATCCCGTTTTTCACAGGGTCCGCTTACCTAACCTGAAGATTTGATAGGTCCGGTTTTATACAGAAGCGACTGCCTGTCTGACTTTCCAACCCGCAAAGGGAAAACCAGCCCGATACAGGTTAGGTCACATACCTCCGAAAACGCATTTCTCGGGAATGTGGGTTTCCTCACGATGTTTTGCTTCACCGCTGAGCGCGAGATAATCATTTATGATCAAAACATGAATTAGAATAGAAAACAAATTCGACAATCATTTCACTCAAACAATTCAAACAAACAATTCGACAAGCGCTCTATCAACTGGGCTACCACAGCTATCCTTTACAAAAATACACACTATCCAAAAATAACTATTTTTTGCACAAAACTCACATCCCCATGGTATCCCCAAAATATCATCCACTGATATACCCTATGACCCTATTCCGGATTGCACTCGAAATTCTACCAAACCCCTAATGAGATCGCTCTTCTGGGGTTTGAAATCCGTTCTGGGGCACATATGGGTATGTTGTAAAAACAAATGGTATTGCCAAGGTCGGAATGTAACCGATACGGGTTTGAAGACGTGTTGACAGTTGCTAAGATTGTATCGTTAAGAATGAGGCATTGACTGTCGTGTTATAAATATAGAATAAGCTATTTATAAACGCTTGTCCAACAAAGAGCAAAATTGCAGTCACTGAGACTGAATTATTTTTAAACAGTGGAGAAATAATGCACCATTACTTGTTATAATTATAAAAAAATATGTTTTTGTAGGCGTTTTTGGTCTATGAAATCAAATCATTTATTCGCATATGATTCATGGTTTTGTAAACAGTTGATAGGTTTTATGTTCCAAGTATCACCATGATCCGCTAGAGATAAGCATGCGAATATTTAGGAGGTAAGTAGGTAGGTACTTAATTAACTAATATAAATCTACTTACTAACTTAACTAACCTCAGATAAATGTAATAAAAAAGAAGAAAACAAACTTACAATAATTAACAAAAATAAATATATAGCCTTAAAACTCTCTAAACATTATTAATATTAAACTTCTTAGCATATTACAGAAAGAACATGTAACCAGGAGGTCTTAAGTGCAACCAGTTAATTTATTACTTTGCAAGAAACTGATTGGAGTTTTGCACCTTATCTACATTGCAGGATGATCACCTGATGGTTCGAAAGTATTATGATCCGTCCTCAGGCACGTTATCAGTTGGTCCTGTCCACTATTTACTTAAGTAAGTATGTAGTCGTTTGATGAGTTATGTCAGGGGCCTTTGGCGGCTCTATAGTAAAACTTACACCAAGGATGAGAACATTTATGAAACAAATAAAAGAGAAGGTGCAGGTCAAGTCGTATCAGGAGCTGAAGGATTTGGCGGGAAGAAGAGAGGAATGGCAATTACTCCACCGACAAGAGCGCAGCTCTTAAATAAAGAGAGAGATAGAGAGACACCAAGGTGATGAAGTCGATTATTGGGTTATGACCCACACGAGAGGAAAGTATAAAATATATTTTATATATCGTGGACTAGCTATGACGTTTGATAGCATGATTACTGGTTGATCTATAACGATAAAATTTAATGTTACTTAGTAATTTCAATTGTAAAATGGAACTCTAACCACCTTACAAATAAAAAATAAACCAGTGATGATGTGGGTTTAAGTATTTGACAGCCAAGTAAAGTTCAGTTGAGTTGTATGATAATTGGATTCAATTTTGCTTGTCTGTCAAATACTTAAACCCACGTTTATCTCTGGTTTAATTTTTATTTGTAAGGTGGAAGTCTCTATGTCATGATTGACGGCTATATGGTGGACAAATAGGTGTGTATAAGTTTAGCTCATCTGTACCTAGCTATTCTATTTTGATCAAATCAAATCTAATATAGTTTAAAATTCAAAATTCAAAAATATTTATTTTTCAAAATTGGCTTACAAAGTTAGCGCTTTTTGAACGTCAAAAAATTAAATTACATATTATGTAACTAGCTGTAAAACATCGGAATCTGTAACGCTGAGGGAAAGACGTGGCCAGAAAACCACCCAGCACAGGGGCCTAGTCCTACTGTTTCATGTTTTCCTTTCTTTTCTTTTATTTTAAATCCAGTTTGTATTACATTATTTATAAACTTAAATACAATGGTATTCCAATTATTATTGCAAAGAGTTAAATTACAAAAATAAAATAATAATTATAATAATATTTGATGTGACTTTTATTGTGTAAAGGTTAGTGTCATAAAGTTTAATATAGGTGTCTTTCAGCCTGCTAAACTGTATAATATTACATGTTATATACACCTAGGAATGGCATACGTACACTGGGTATGTACAATACAATAGTATTTTTATATATTAATAAATAAATTTTATAAAACAAAACAAACCCCATTAAGGATTATGGGCGACCCTCTCTTGCGCAGTTTTATACCAATCACTTTTACCAGGCTATCTGGGAACAATCGACCCGAAAGTCCTTTTTAAAATTCTCTCAAAGTTTCGTGAAACAATGGTCATTTATAATAACCAAGGAAGCAAAGAATATGTACTTCTTTGTTCGTCTGTCTGTCCGTTACAGATTCGAGTGAGACTTAGACCCATTTGTCATCGTGGCTAACTTTTGTTTGGAGTCCAGGAGACGTCATGTCACAACCAATTTTTCAAAGTACCTTCGAACTTTGGAAAGAATTCCTTGTTATTGTTACGTTAATCTAGTTTTCTGCCCGCGACTTCGTTCGCGTGGATTTGTCATCCAAATCGGTCAAGTGATTTCGGCATAAAAGGTAATAGACAGAAAATCATGATTTAGTAGAGATGTAGGCATTAGTATATTCTGTTCGATTAGAGGGGTAGTACTTATTTTTTTGTTTAGTTTTACTTCTTTTATGTTTCTTTTTTTTTAAAGAAGGAACTTAAAAAACGAATGCTCATCTTGCCAGATAGGTACCTACTAAAGAAAAAATATAATAATGTTGACCAAAACAATCACTTCTATTTCTTTAGTCTACTTATTATATCTTTATTTCGATAAAATGTTCAAAACAAAACCATAAAATATAATCCTTAAGAATTCGCTCGATCTAAAAAGAAATAACTACTGTTACCCAATTTCCTTTGATAATATTGTGCATTTTAGGGGCGAGCCTGTAAAAACAAATTTTCGCCTAGATAATCCATATTTTCATGCTAAATATCCGCTAATTGATGCATCGCCATCGTAGACAAACAACTATAAACATCAACTTTACACCCGTGACAAAAATAACGTTTACCTAACAACATCTGTCACAACAACGCGTTTGCGAACATAGATATACTACGCGTACTGGATCAGCAATAACGTTAGATAAAAAAAATGGCGGTTAAAAAAATGTTTGCATTGGTTCTTTCATAAAATGTATTGCTAGGTTTTCCTTAGGGTTAGAGGGATGGTAGGGCGTCGCGAGTAGAGGCCCTAACCTAACCTAACGCTAGGGCTCTAAATTGTTTTTATAAATTTTCATTTAGGTAATTAAATCCTCTTTTTAAAAATACTTAATTCGAAAAAATATTCAGAAAATGCAGCAATAGGCAATACAAATAATTATTTGTTGTCTTAATATTTACTTATCCTCATATTTAAACATAACAACACATAACATAAGATTACAACTATACCTATCCCAAATGGAGTAGTCAGCACGCCTCATCGAGCTTTCTGTTAGGCCAACGTGATAGGTGGCGAGCCATTTCGCCTCATATTCCTCAGATTTGTATACATTACCATTAAGTTTTGTAGTTATTTTCTACCTATTTACCTGTATTGGGCTGGTTTTCCCTTCGCAGGTTGGAAGATCAGACTTCTCTAAAAAATCGGACATGTCAAATCTTCAGGTTAGGTAAGCGGACTCTGAAAAACGGGATAATGCTAGAGAGATGATGTTATTTTTTACCTATTATTATTTATTACAAAACAAAGCATGATTTGAAATAATACTTAAACTAAAACTATCGTTGAAATTATAAGAGAGAAAGAGAGATAAGATAAACGTTTACTATTTGAGTAAAATTAGAATACAGAAACGCAATTTGCCTATCCAGTCCACCATTACATATTTTTATATCGGCGTGAATATCTCATCTAAATGTGGAGTGATGAACACAAATGGATGGGGTGTTGTTGGGTGGAGTTAGGTGGAGATGGGTGGAGCAGGGTGGAGCAGTCTGTTTGTCAAACGAAAATTAGGTTTATCGCCGAACACTCACGAAAGTTGCAACTTGTTTATTTTAAAACCCCATTTGTTATTTTATTAATATTATACTTATCAACTATTTGGGGAATGAAGAGCGATACTTCTTGTATTCTGCGTTTGGTGCAAAATATAATTGTGTAATTGTAAATGTACTATTTTGCTTCCTAGTCAAATAAGATACTAATTAAAACACATAATAACGGGTTCTTACCGCGTTTAAATGGGGATATGAGACGAGGTAAGAACCCGTTATTATGTGTTTTAATTATGATAATAACCGCGTAAACTTAAAACAATGTATAAATAAGATACTTTTTACGAAATATCAAACAAAAATATTATATAGAATGTGTCATCAATAAAAGCATTGCTTAACGTGCCCTCCGAAGCACGGCCGTTGTCTTAGCCATACTAGGGATCACAAAGTGAATTTTATTATTATATCGCCACTGAGATGTGAACCCGGGGCCTCTGGATTGCGAGTCCAGTGCCCAACACGGTATGGAGACCGTTGATGGTGTTGGAAGGACTTAAGACCGACCTCACAATATGAACAAAGTACTCATACCTCACTGAGATTTCTATACGACCAACTTGATAAGTGATGAGCCATATCGCCGTCCATAAATACCCAGCCAACTGTGTTAGTCTTCTTCTATCGTGTGGGTTGTGAGGTGGATTACCAACCCCATAAACCCTGGTGTCAGGGTTACTATTGAGCCGCCAAAGGGCCCCTGACATGACTTATGTAACGAGTAAGTAATAATCGGAACCAACGGCTTAACGTGCCTTCGGAAGCCCGGATCATCTTTCTTTCGGACAATCAGGTGATCAGCCTGTAATGTTCTATAACCAAACTAGGGATCACAAAGTGATTTTGGTGGCTGTGTTAGTGAAAACTGCACTTAAGATAAATTAATAACTGATTGGTGCAGGTCTGGTACCGGGGTTCAAAATGGCGCCCGTTTGAGAAGCAAGCCGGTGAATCATAGGACCTCAGTGGCTCAGTGGTCCATTCGTAATTTGGTTTCGTAGATAAATAAATTATGATTTGCATATGATCGCGGTCTGTGATTATTGAAGTTAAGCAACTTTCGCAAAAGGCCGGTCATAGGATGGGTGACCACAAAAAAAGTTTTCATCTCGAGCTCCTCCGTGCTTCGGAAGGCACGTAAAGCCGTTGGTCCCGGCTGCATAAGCAGTCGTCAATAACCATCAATCCGCACTGGGCCCGCGTGATGGTTTAAGGCCCGATATCCCTATCCATCCATAGGGAAGGCCCGTGCCCCAGCAGTGGGGACGTTAATGGACTGATGATGATGATTTGCATATGTCGTGATTAAAAACAGAAATCACGGTACGAATTGATTGGCGATGATTTGATCGCACACGTGGCGTGAGAACAGTTACGAAATGACACGATGTCGTGTTTTGTGACAAATAGCGACCACCCTCATAGAGCGATTCGATATCACATTGATCCGCGATATAAGAAATCTTCTTCTTCTTCTATCGTGTGGGTTGTGAGGTGAATTACCAACCTCATCAACCCTGGTGTCAGGGTTATTATTGAGCCGCCAGAGGCCCCTGGCATGGCTCATGTAACGACTACTTATTTACCTCAGTAAGTAGTAATCGGGACCAACGGTTTAACGTGCCTTCCGAAGCACGGATCATCTTACTTTTTGGACAATCAGGTGATCAGCCTGTAATGTCCTAACCAAACTAGGGATCACACAATGATTTTGTGATATGTCCTCACCGGGATTTGAACCCGGGACCTCCGGATCGTGAGTCCAACGCTCAACCACTGGACCACGGAGGCCGTTAAGGAATAATACTACATATAGAATGGCAACTCTCCGCTCCCCACCAGCGGCTGAGCTTGGTTTACCTCACCCCCGGTCTTACTATCTATTAATTAATCATGAAGACTGCGCGGACCGTGAAGTGCTTAATGTAAAAATAATGTGAATGGAATTAGTTCAGTGAATTTATAAGTGGCTTGCATTGTCCCACTGCTTGGTAAAGGCCTCCCCTCTGTGATTCTACATAAATTGAAGAGAAATCTCTCAGGACAAGGAGAAGTCCCTCCGACTCCTCTCTTCTCAGGGAGACGAACTTCTCTCTGTCCTGAGCGATCTCTCTCCCACCCATCTCAAACGAGTCCTCTTCGCTTCCTTTCGATATAATATTTTAACCGTCAATTGTTTAATATAGAATATAATAGAATTTGTTTATTATAAAAGGATGCCACATACAAAAAAAAAGACAATAACATCACTTAACATTTCATTTCGGCATGAACCACGACGCTGGTGTTTCGATATAGTACGAATCGCGTCGCGCTATGAGAAAGGTCTCCGTACATTTTGACACACACGACCATTCTGGCACTCGTGCGCATTATAACATTGTATTTCGGCTATTGTTTCATCGTACGTGATCCAGTATTGTCTTGTTTGAGGTATGGACTGTCAAAGTATTGATGACTGGAACAATGACCTTAAGGTCAGTTTTATGTATTATTCATGTTAGGAAACGGAATAGTATGCATATACAGTCATGAGTAATATCATATACCCACTTTAGAACCCTGTCGCACTATCATATTTGACATTTCATTAAGATGTACGGTTTAATTTGTCAAAAAAGTTAATGTGACATGGTATCAAAGTGTATACAGGGTACACATACAGGGTGTTAGTGACATCGTAACGAATACTCAGAGGGATGATTCAGACCATGATTCTGAGTTAATATCAAGTGGAATTTTCCGTCGAGAAATTCATGTTTATTTTTTAGTTTTTTTTAATTATTTTCAATTCTATAGTTTTGCGATGGAAAATTCCACTGGATATTAACTCAGAATAATCAGCTGAATCATCCCTCTCAGTATTCGTTACGATGTCACTTACACCCCATACAAGTACATACAGTAGCCATACAAGTAGGTATGGGTGTTAGTGACACTGTAACGAATACTGAAGGGGATGGTTCAGACCATGATTCTGAGTCGATATCAAGTGGAATTTCCTGTCGGAGAAGTCATGAAAGTTTTAGAGCATATTTAAAATATTTTCCGTTCCATACTTTTGCGACGGAAAATTCCACTTGATATCAGCTCAGAATTATGGCCTGAATCATTCCTCAAAGTTTTCGTTACGATGTCACTAACACCCTGTATTAGTACTTGTGACCCACTTCTCGCCAACTATCTTTAATAGGGGCGAGCCTATTGCCACAAATCCTGAAAACCACGTGTTTTCAATTATCTATGATCCATATACAGCCTCCGTGGTCTAGTGGTTAGAGCGTTAGGCTCACGATCTGGAGGTCCGGGTTTTTTTTTTTTTTTTTTTTTTTTTCAAAATTGGCTTACAAAGTTAGCGCTTTTTGAACGTCAGACATAATTAAATTACATATTATGTAACTAGCTGTAAAACTACTACCACATCGGAATCTGTAACGCTGAGGGAAAGACGTGGCCAGAAAACCTCCCAGCACAGGGCCCTAGTCCTACTGTTTCATGTTTTCCTTTCTTTTCTTTTAATCCAGTTTGTATTACATAATTTATAGACTTAAATACAATGGTATTCCAATTACAGTCGGTGGAAGGAAAGTGAAACATAAAGAGTTTATGTGACTTTATCACAGAAACAGTGTTTTATGAGCTCCCTGTCAGAAGCAGGCCTGTCCACATACGCAGCACCCGATCACGAGTTGACGCGAAAGCCAGCCATCGCTCCCTTCGCACATTTTTGAGGGAAAGGTGCGACCCGACTTCCGGACGCCACCGCGTACACGAACATTTCGAGGCGAGCATGCACCACTTATAAAAAGAAGCTCAAAAATCCTCCGCCTGGATATAAAAAGAAAAAGTACTCTACTGTTCAAATATCATCAAGTGTTTCACAATCCTTTTTAATCCACTTACAAAGTTATTTCAAATTCAGTATTTTAGGGCCAAGTTTTTATTGCAATCATTCTTGTCTTTTTTGTGTTGAGCTGAAGTAATCCATTTAATATTATTATCTTTAAGATAGTCTCCTACTTTATAATAAGCTTTACTGATTAAAGTAGTTTTTATAACATTCTTAAACATATTTCCCGAAAGGCCTAGCACATCTTCTGGTATTTTATTATAGTATCGCACACACAGCGCTACAAATGATGTGCTAATTTTGGATAGTCTGGAACTAGGAACTGCTAATTTGTTCTTATTCCTTAGGTTCGATTCCCGATGGGGACATTGTCGTCGAAATCACTTTGTGAGACTGTCCTTTGATTGGTAAGGACTTTTCAGGCTTGAATCACCTGATTGTCCGAAAATGTAAGATGATTCCGTGCTTCGGAGGGCACGTTAAGCCGTTGGTCCCGGCTATTAGCCGTAAAAACAACTCCACCAACTCGCAGTGGAGCAGCGTGGTGGAGTATGGTCCATAACCCCTCCGGTTGATTGAGGGGAGGCCTGTGCCCAGCAGTGGGACGTATATAGGCAGTTTATACGATATATATATATATGATATAGATGGGTGAAGACCTCAACGGTTGCGGAGGCAGAGATGGGAGCCATCGGTACGGCAATGCATGACGGAAGAGGCGAGTCACAGGGACTGTAGCCTGGAACTTGACAGAAGGCAACAGTAACTGTCAGTACTATTCAGAGGCGGAGGACAGGAGTCCTAGTACGGCTTTGAAATAGACTACTCTGGGCGTCATTGTACTCGCGTCAGACAGAGTAATGCGGATCAGAAGGCAAGAGGGAAACCATTGCTCTATTTTCCCTAAAAAGAAGCACGGAGAACGCTACACCGACAAGAGCGTGGCTCTTAAATTAGATATGTGATGTTGATCCATATATGATTACAAACTCATGAAAGTCAAATTTACTCATGAAAGTAGTTTAGAGCCTCAACCGCGATTCGAACTTTTGACATTACGATGTACCGAAGTCACGCGGTCTCAGAATAGGGTTATCACGGATTTTTTCGATGGCGAGGAATGAGTGTACTATAGACTTGTGCCTACCGCTTCGGAAATACAGGCGTGATGCTGTTTTGTTTATAAACCGAATAAGATTTCCGACTAAAAACTTTGCCAACCTAGCAAGGGTTAAGGTTAGGTTTTCGTTTTCCGCCATAAACTACGATAACAACAATGTTTTTATTTAAAAAAAAATGTCAACGAACCGCCATCGCGCTTGTTATTTTGAAAGAACTATCACGGTGGTTGACAAAGCACGGTGAAGCGTGGGTACTTTGTTCATCATGTCTTGATCAGATGATCAGTATGTAGGTACAATCACTACCTCATTTGGGATACAGTTACGTGCTTATAGGTAATGTGTGTGTGTGCGTGTGTGTGTGTGTGTGTGATATTAATTTATCATCATCATCAGCCCATTAACGTCCCCACTGTTAGGGCACGGGCCTTCCCTATGGATGGATAGGGAGATCGGGTCTTAAACCATCACGCGGGACCAGTGCGGATTGATGGTTATTAACGACTGCTAATGCAGCCGGGACCAACGGCTTAACGTGCCTTCCGAAGCACAGAGGAGCTCGAGATGAAAACTTTTTTATTTTTGTGGTCACCCATCCTATGACCGGCCTTTGCGAAAGTTGCTTAACTTCAACAATCGCAGACCGAGCACGTTAACCGGTGCGCCACCGAGCTCCTCAATAGTGATATTAATTCAATCTTGTATTAATCACAACCCCTTAACGTCATCATTCCCTGGTGATTGGCATTACCGCGTAATATGTAAACGTATTACCGCGTGTCGGGCAGAATATTAAGTAGTGATATGGGACACGCCCTCTGGCACTCCTCCGCCTGTGACCATCACTCCCCTACTACTTGCCTATAGGGAAAATAAGAAAGAGGTTAATATGACCATGTCTAAAGATAATATACCATCATCCTGGACATTTTACACCAACTTATTTTAATTGAAGTTATACCCGTCATTTTCTAATCCGCCGAAAACGAAAGGGATGGATGGTTGATAATTTAAAAAAAAAATAGTTATGAATCAATAACCCGGGCGAATGAAATACGTTTGACGTGTGCTTGTCACCTTAATTCTTCTGTATCTCGGTGTCCATTGTGCTCAATAAAGTATTCTATCTATCTATAGAACGTACATTGACCAAATTGGAGATGTCCTTAGAAAGGTTAAGTACGATCTACTCTGAACCGGCGTGCGTGTATGAAACGATTGATGAATGTGGAGGAAGCAAGAGAAGTGTGTCAGGATCGAAGCAAATGGAATTCCTTAGTCTCTGCTGCCGGTGGGAAATAGGCGTGAGTTTATGTATGTAAGAAGATTATAGAGTCCGTGACAGTCCTGTTCAGAGAACACGAGTTCGAATGTCAGCTCGGGCTCTAAACCACCGAATTCTACTTTATCCACTGAACGTGGGTTTAAGTATTTGACAGCCAAGCAAAATTATCATACAATTCGACTGAACTTTGCTTGGCTGTCAAATACTGAAACCCACGTTCATCCCTGGGTTTTTTTTTTGGAGCGCTGAAGGCTCTCACCCGGTACAACGTTTAAGACAACAGGCTTGAGGGTGCCCAGTTGGGCGCGAACCTCGGCTCAGGGCGTCGTCTGAGAGGAAAAATATTTGAAAGAATTAATCGACCCTGGGGGGTCGATAGCGATAAGCGCTGAATGAGGGAAATCGTCAACCACGCCGGCGGGGTCGGTATCGGGGTCCTGGAGTGTTTGGTGTCGCGAGCTGATTGGCTGTCTCTATGGCTAGAGTAATCGGGTCGTCGGGATCGTATATTACGTCCTTCGGACGCGGATACTTTTCAGTACCGTCCCTAAGTGGAATGTACTCGGAAGCCGCAACTACCAGGGGATTTGGGTGGTGCGGAGCAGAATCGAAAAAACGTTTGGAAGCTAATTTGAGCCATTGGGCAACGGTTGGCAGACCTAGGTCAATGTGCAGATTTTCATTGCGATTTTTTATTTGTAAGGTGGTTGAGTTTGAATTCATGTTTGGATCATAGATAATTGACGCTATTACATGAGACTTAAACATAGCTGGCGAGGGGTGGTTGTAACAATTTAAAAATTTGACACCTCTGACTACCCCTCCGGGGACGCAGGCGTGAAGCTATGTTATATTACGACCTTCATCCACAATCCAACAGAGAACTTTGTTTCAAAAATTGCTGGAGAAATCGAGTTGAATCTTAGAGACGAAATTGATTTAAAATATTATACTGTTTAAAACTTCACTTTTACAGTCCATCAGACTTATCATTATCCTGCAGCGTTTCTTAGAACATTGAACTTGAGGGTCATAAACATTTGAAACCACGGAATAGAAGAAATAGGTTGGAAGGGCCAAGTGAACGTGAAACGCGCGCCATACAGGTATGAGCAAACTCATCCGCAAACGTTACGACGCACGGAGCTCCGCATTAGTATATTAAAAGGTCGTCTTGAGCATTATAATCTGCAGGGAAATAAAACAAATATTGACTTTCATGCAAGGAGATCCCTCCTTATCACAGGGAAGCTAAAAAAAAGGAAAGAAAAAAATACGTTTGTATGCAGTATCTTACGAAAAGTAATGATGAAATTACAACAAATAAACTAAGACAGGAGTTTACTCCTAGAACTACAATTTATTATAAAAAATGACATTCTATGTGTGTGAGAACATATAACGCCATTCCGTCCCATATTAAAGAGCTACCCCATCTAAAGTTTCGATCCCAACTCAAAAAGTGGTTAAAGGGGAAGCAGTTTTATAGCTTAAGAGAGTTTTTCAGTTTATAAATAGGTTTTTTTCTTTTTCTTTTTTTTATATAGTGTTTTTGTAATATTTTTCAGTACTTTATGTAAGTACTTAGTTATTATTGTATGTCACAACATGACTAAATGTGCTGAGCGCTATAAGCTTTACTTCCATCGATATACTTACCACATTTATTGCAATAAATTTTCATTTCATTTCATTTCAACCAACCACATAAAATATACATTTCCGGTAAAGTGGCTATGGAATTTGAGAAGCAGTAGATCTATCTAGTTATCTGTTTGCAGGAGTAGTAGTATAAGAGAACGGGGTTGACCGGCGACATCGGTTCACATACAAAATGCGCATTAGGGCCTTTCCATTCTCTTTCTTCTATTCCATGTTTGAAACTATCAATTTATTCGTCTAGCTTTCAATTGCCGTTTGGAAACCAAATTTTGCGTTCAGCAACCGCAGCATGGAGCCCGCGACCGTGCGAGATATGATATAATATACGAACGCTATTGGCTGCGCGAAAAATAAACCAATTCTATCGCTTCAGCTATTGATGTGTTGGCGATATGACAGATCCATGTTACGGCTACAGAAAATATAAAATTCATACACTACGAGGTCATACGGACTTCGTGTTTAAAGTTGGTGGTAAAATGTAGTTTTATGCAACTTCGCAGACGAATGAAAATAAAATGATGTCTGGAGCAGGTATGTTTGGTATAGAGAGTCGTAAATCAAAAGTTTACTAAGTATGTCTAGTTTGAGGTACTTACTTTAAATCTTAAGGAAACAATGATGCTGTGTCACTTATTTGGGAATGAAAGTTGATGAACATTTTTCTTGGTCTGATCACGTCAACTATATTTATAGTAAATTAAAATTTATTATTGGGTAAGTTCTACCATTTAAGCTATAAAGTTCCTACTAGTACCTTAAAGTGTTTATACAAATCATTAGTCGATTCTATCTTAGGTTATGCTCTTAACTGTTATGGTCTTACAACCAAAACGAATATAGAAAAGCTAGAAAATATGCAAATTAGATTTTTAAAACTCCTTGTTAATAAAAAAACTAAAAATAAATGTAAAGATAACTATATAGAATGCTATTCAAAATTTGTAAAATTCTACCTGTCAGTTTGAAACATAAATATTTATTATTAGTACTTAATCACAATAAACCAAATGTATCTGTAACAGTAAATAAAATAGTTAATAAGTATAATACTAGATCAATGGCCTCAGGCAAACTGGTTGTTCCGAGAGTATACAATTATTATGGAGATAGGACCCTAAGTAAGCGCATACTTTATCTCATCAACAGTTTGCCTGAGAACATTAAAAATGAGCCAAAAATGTTTGAAAATAAGTTAAAAAATTATTTATTAGATTTAATTTAGCACGTACTTACCTATTTTTTAATTCTAATTTAATGTAATTTAACCAAGTGAGCGAGACTGTGATCCTGCAGACAAATTGCTTATGCAATTTTGCAGGACATTGCATTTAAACTAATGTTATACTTAAGGCTTAATAATAATAAATAAATAAATAAAATAAAAGTGATGAAAGTTATTAGTTGAAAAGTCAGTCTTAACCATCTAATTTCAAGATTTATGAGCATTTATAGTATATGTAGTAGTTTAAGTAGTGATATTTATTTATTATAAAAATTATAATTATGTGTATTATTATTATGTAGTTTATGTAGTCGAAAGTGTATTTATTTTTATACGTACAAGTATTTCCATGCTGCAATATCCCGCTATATTACATATAATATTCAATATCTCCTATACTTAAAGGTTGTCTGGAAGAGATTGCTGTTTAGCAATAAGGCCGCCTATTGTACTCATTTTATTCCTCTTTTGTTTTGTATTTTGTTTTCTCCTGTTTGTGCAATAAAGTATTTGTTATGTTATGTTATGTCATTGCGACGATGTAGATAAGGCTATCTCAGGACCTCATGAAGAATATGCGTTCTCAATGCATTGAGGTACCATATCGGAACTTTGAGATTTTGAGTGCATCAGACTAAAAGTAAAATTTTTAAAACGATTGTAAATCCATTCTCTACTTTGAAAAGTAGACACTCAAATGTTACAATCAGTTTAACGTCGTCTTTCAATGGGAACGCACATCATGAAAATGGATTGTTTATAAAGCCAAAGTGAGTGAAGAATCGGTTAAATACAGAAAGTTTGGATGAAAAATTTCATTGCTCCAAAAATATGTTTATCAGATTGAGCTGCAATCAGTCACGTGGGAAAAAAGTGGGATTCGGTACCGCATAAGTGCCATAAATATAAGGCGGCGAACTTCCCGCCTCCGCTGTTTGAGGCTGAAACTACACTATTCTGGAAGACTTTCTTTTTAAAAGTGGTCATCTGTGTTTTCCAGTTTCTCACAGGGTCCGCCTACTTAACCTGAAGAGGTACATCAGGATACTATCAAATCGGTACGCGCTGTCACTAATTTTAGTCCGAAGCTAAGAGCAAAGACCTGGGGACACAATTTATTCATCCAAGAAAGCAATATTGCTATTTGATAGTTGTTTGCATTGCGCACTTACTTTTCTATGCGCAAATATCAAATTGCAACATTGCTTTCTTAGATGAATTGTTTCGATGTGGCCTTTTTAACCCCCCTGTTTCTTCTTACACACTTACAAAAAAATATTGTTGCTTTTTTGAGAGACAGAGATATTATTTTTTGTTATTGTTTTATAAAAAGAAAATATATGGTAGCTGTTAAAAATAAATCATAGTTAGTCAGTTAAAGTTACACTGATAACCTTTTACGACTTGTCCAAGAAAATAAATCTGAACTTTTCTTTCTTAATTCTCAAATTCAACTGTTAATCAGAAAACAACAAACAAAGTCAAATGTAATTCTAAGCCAGTGTTCATAAGGACATCAGAATAAGGCGCCAGGCACAATTTGTCGAGCCACGACCGTTCGGCGTTCTCCGCAGGAAATGAGCGTATTTGTCTTACCTGTACGGGGTATGGCTTCACTGTCAATGGGAGAGCGGGATATTATGTTCTCTTCTCTCGTAAGGGTATAAGACCAAAGCTTGACGTCATCAACTCTGGTGTCAGGGTTATTGAGCCGCTCAAGGGCCCCGACGTGGCTCATACATCGACTATATATTTAAGTAAATAGCAGCTGAATCCGTGTCCTTGGTCCTCTAGACCAAGATTTTATTCCCGGTGAGGGACGAAAAGCACTTTGTATCACAAAGTCTACTTTAATTAGGACTTGCAAGCTTTACCCGTCCGAAAGTAAGATGATCCATGCTTCAGAGGGCATGTTAAGTCGGTCCCTGTTATTATTATTTTAATTAATTATGTAATAGTTACATGAGCCATGCCTGGGGCTTTGGTGAGGGGGCTCAGATTAATGAGGTTGGGCATTTAACTCATATATACAATACAATACAATGCAATAGAAAACAATACAATACGACACAACACAATACAATACAAAAACGCTTTATTGCACATACAAAAACAACACTAAAACAATTACAAATGTGACAAGAAAAGTACAATCGGTATATATCATAGTTATGGAGCTCGCAGCTCCACTGCGGGTTGGTGGAGGTGTTTTACGGTTAATAACCGGGACCAACGGCATAACTTGCTCTCTGAAGCACGGAATCTTCTTCCTTTTTCGAACAATCATGTCAAAAGTCTATCTAAGTGAACATAATCCGCTCGCAGTCGCGCCCGTACCCGCTCACGGCTACACATTCATAAATTCACTTACCAACATTTATGAATGTTAATAATTAAGGGGCTATATCACAGCACTGCATCGTGTGTTTGCAAAATTTACCTTCTACAGTGCAAGGTATTTGGAACACTTGCGTCCCAGCTCCTCTTGAATAATCCACCTTATTGTGACCATTAAGATATGAATATCGCAGAACTGAAGCTTGCTAACGTGCTGCGCTTAATATAGGTTTCCTATTTTTCATATTAGTTTCTTATGTAACATTACATGAAACCTTTAATTGCTAAAAGGGTGGGCAGAGCCACAAGTAACGATACTAAGTTCTAAGAAGGTTATGTACGACAATCCGTAAGGTGATAGTGATCACCATCATATTAGAATGGCCACAATCCCTAATGATACAAAAAATGCGGTATGTGCCGCGCAAGTCATGCGTCGTACGCCTCGTGTGTATTCATATTGGTGGCGAGGCACATGTTTCCGAGTATGGCGTACGGGGCACGTGATTCGTACGCAATATGTATACATCCGGCACCATCACAGTTTTTACTAAATGCCGGCAAATATACAATAGAGAGTTGTACAGTTGCAGAGGTGGCAGACGAGGACACGATGCTCGGCACGCGCATATACTCGACAGGGTGCCTCATAGGCTCCGGAGGAGCGCGAAGACTGTGCATGTCATGAACCCGGGAGTATTCAACAGACTGCCTGACCATATTATACAAGCAAAGAATTGTATTATATTTAAAGTTGGACTTAAAAATGGCTTATTGAGCAGGCTTTCTATAGTTCTGACGACCTGTAATTAATATATTTTAATGTAATTGAATTCCGTAATAATATTTATTTTATTGAATTTTGTAATATCTGTGACGTGTAATTATTATTATCAATAAATGACTATGACTATAATCCGGATGCTTTACGGATCCTTTTGTTTACTTTTCCCAGCGCACATTTTGGAAATCCTTCCGATATAAACTTTAAAAAATATTGAAAAATAAATAATATCAAATGGTTTCTTTTGTTTCAGATCTACACCAAGACTGGTGGGGTCAGATGCTTCGTATAAGTTGAGTCCTCACGAGATGGAGGCGCTAAATGCGGTAAGTGATTTTAAAAAAGTTTCTTATAATTGTCTGTGAAAAGGCAGCAACCAAAAAAATAACTTGATACTTGATAGGTTTACTTTGTCCCTGACGAATTCCATATTACATAGTTGTGTTTGATACCAACATTTATTTTAGAATTTATCTTTAAGGCAGTTAGTTGAATGGCTACTTTACATACATAAACTCACGCCCGTAATCCCTAATGGGGCGGGCAGAGCCACAAGTAATAAAAGAAAACTTGCAGCCACTGTTGATACGAAGTCCAAAGATGGATATGATGAACCTTATGGTGATAACAGCCTCCATGGTCTAGTGGTTAGAGCGTTAGGCTCACGATCTGGAGGTCCGGGTTCGATTCCCGATGGGGACATTGTCGAAATCACTTTGTGAGACTGTCCTTTGTTTGGTAAGGACTTTTCAGGCTTGAATCACCTGATTGTCCGAAAAAGTAAGATGATTCCGTGCTTCGGAGGGCACGTTAAGCCGTTGGCCCCGGCTATTAGCCGTAAAAACACCTCCACCAATCCGCATTGGAGCAGCGTGGTGGAGTATGCTCCATACCCCCTCCGGTTGATTGAGGGGAGGCCTGTGCCCAGCAGTGGGACGTATATAGGCTGTTGTTGATGATGATGATGATGATGGTGATAAGGGATCAGCCTATCGCCCATAACATTAGTCCATCATGTTAGTCCTCTAACATGATGGACTAATGTTATATTGTGTCCTCACAATCCCTCTGTCGGTTTCTGGTTGTCGTAATGGCTACTTTACGTGATAAAATGTTATGGGTAGAACTTTTAAGAACACATTGTAATAAAATTTTATTAGGTAAGCACCTATTACAAAACAATATAATGGCTCCATTCAAAGTTAACGACAATTACTGACTGACAAAAAGAAAATTTAAATCGAAAAAAATGACTCGGACGGGATTTGAACCCGCAGTGCTTGTAGGTTGCATGGTATAAGAACACCGACCGGGTATGCTCAAAACTGACAGCTAGCCTTTCAAAGTTAGCCCAGCTTACGTCTTCCGACCCTGTGTTGTCATTTCGTAAAAAAAATAATTACCCACGTCCAATGTTTTTAATTTACAGTTCTACCTCTAATGATTTTTTATTACGTGACAAATAATAGTAATTAAATACATTAGTCAGTAATTCACTTAATTTTCAATGATAAAATTTACGTCCTTGGAATGTTGGAGATACCAATTGAATGGTAACACTTACGTCATCAATGGGCCAGCAATGGCGGCTTGTCATAGGATTGAGCATACCTGGTGTCCTTATACCATGGTAGATAGTATCTAATTTGTCCTAAAAGTTTGCCTACCTCGGCATACGACCACGGCTATCTCCTTAACTTCACTATTTGAAAGAATTTCAGAGAAATATACCTTTTTTCTTGTTTCATACTTTTTAGGGCGTGATTTTTCCGGAGTCGGGTTTTAGTTTTTAAATTTATATTTTTGTTCTCTTTACCTTATTGATTGATTGATGGGAGTCATAAGCCCAGCAGTAGCAGTGAGAAGTACCACTAATAAGAGGTATTTAGTACCTGTTCTACTTACTTACTGTAAAGACAATTCTTTAGGGTACTTACAACCTTTTTGTTGTTTAGTCTACCTGAATATTAGGAGAAAATTAAAATGTTTTCATTCGCTAAAATTATGCTATATTTTTCTATCTCCATTAAACAAACTTTGCTACGTTGATAGCAATGGGGATCCTTGGTAGGGGATTAAATTTGATGCAAAATCAACATAGTTATGAGATATGGCGTACAAGACAAATATTGTATCACTCTATGCGTGTCGCGCGAAAGTGTGATACGCGCTAGGTTTTGAAAATCAAATACATTCCAAAGGGTAAATGTAACAAAATCTGACTTCCCACACAATTTCTCAACACTTGTACAAAACAAACGAAATCTTCCTATTCGTGGTAACAATTGTTCCCAATTCGGGTTGGCGCCGGCCCCTACTTGGTCATTCCCGGGGCACTCTCCCTATTCGTCGACAATTGGCACAGCTACCTTAATTGTAAATGTGGAAGCTAATTTTAGAAAAGTACCGCTTATTCTATTAAGTTTAAGTCGTGAATTTCTTTCGCCAAGTTGGCAGTGGTCAAGAGGTTACGCGACTAAAACTGGTGGCATACTAATTTAGGCTTGGGCTTGAGTTCAAAGAGCAATGGTAACCATACCCACGGACCTATTGGTGCTAATTCCTGCAGACACCATCTAATTTCATTTTAAGTTAGAAAGAAAGAAAGATACGTTTATTATAAAGGGACACCACAGTAAAAAAATATAAAACAAATACCAAATATATTAATATAAAACACGGAGTAACACACAACTCACAATCAAAACACATAAAAAAACAACTTACACGAGAAATACAAATAATTGAGTGTATGGACTGGTCAACGATGGTGGAAGTTGTACCTATCAATTTCTAATCTGTCGAAAAAGGAAAGGGTATAAAATTTATGGCATTTATGAGAGGCATAAAATTTATGGAACACACGTAAATTTTAGGCAGAAATCTAATACAACCCTCTAAACATTTTACATTGGCCAATAGCCCGACAAAATTAAGTTAATCATCTGTGTTAATTTGTTTTGTATATGGTGTGCAATAAAGTATATTTGATTTGATTTGATAGCACACGTCAAACGGGTAGCATACCATCTATTTGACTAAAAAAATAAATAATATAATTAGTTTATTCACTCATTCACTTTAAAATTAACAGATCATAGCATATCCATCCTAGAACTAAAATAATAGTGGTGGCTACAAGTCGTCTTCTAGTGGTAGCTCTGTTGACCCCAGTTGGGATTAGAGGTGTGAATTTTATCAGCGTTCTTTCTTTCATATCATTATTAATAACCACCACCATTATAGACGGCGATGCGACCCCACCTAACACGTTGGTCTAACAGAGAGCTGGGTGAGATGGGGGTACTTAGTTCATCTTGGGATGGATGTACTTAACTCTGACTACCCCAAGTGGGATATAGTCGTGAGCTTATGTGTGTTCTTACATGTTTTATACATATCTTACCATGAAAAATAACAGTGACTTTTAAAAACACTTTTATTTGAAAGAAGTGTATCATTGCCTCCCCCCAACATAAAAATTCGTGATTAGATCACATTATCATAATCTGTTCAGTCCCCTACGGTTGCAGCGTGAATTTCGCTTCAATCTCAAGCCAGGTGGATAAGAAAAATGACGAGTTTTTTTCTACTGAATACAATAGGTAGGTACAGACCATAGATAGACAGATACTCGTAATACATTTATTTAGTCTATACATCAAAAAAAGTAAAAAAGATATAAACTGCTCGCAGCTCTGTACGTTTTTTTTTTGGCGAGACTTGCCGCAGATGGCATTAACTACTTGACCGGACAAATGGGGAGCTCTCACCCGGTACAAACTTTAAGACAACAGGCCTGAGGGTCTCCAGCTGCTCGTTAACCTCAGCTCAGGGCATCGTTTGAGAGGAAAATATTTGAAAGAATTAATCGACCCTAGTGGATCGATAGCGATAAGCGCTGAATGAGGAAATATTTTTGTACCTTTTAAAAGTAAAGGCATGGTGACAAGAGCATTAAGAAAATCCAACAAAATAAATAATTATTGTCATCAAATTAATCTACCTGAAATCCGGGGAGCGGAAAACGTCAATGCCTTTCGCAGCCTGCAGTTACATCATTAAGGTCTCTTTCAGACCAATCGTTGCGGAAGATATTTTGAGCGATGCCCACGATTTGCCAAGACAGTACCGAACTTAAATCGTTGAATAATTCCGTGTACCCTTTGTGGAATAATGATGTCTGGGTACAATGGGGGATGATTCGGGCTTTTGTGGTGTTTTGGAAATTTTAGAAGTTGACAGGTATAGGTTAAGATACCTATTACGCGGAGAAAACCCTTGACACTACATATATAAATCTCATTCTTACGTGGATGACCGTACAAGGAAGGACTTTCCAGGCTACGTATAGATGGCGTTGTATAGCTTAGTGTTGCCGAAAAATCGATAGTTTTACTATCGATAGCTCTTTTTGGCGATACTATTGATAAGCAACGATAGTATCGATACTATCGATAGTTACAAGATGAAAAACTATCGATAGTATCGATACTATCGATAGTGTCGATAGTTGAAAAACAAAAAACTATCAATACTATCGATAATATCGCTCTTCGATATCGAGTAAGCTATCGATAGTATCATTACTTATCAATAGTATCGCAAAAAAATAGCAATCGATACTATCGATTAATTATCGATATTATCGTTCGATCGAAAACTATCGATAGGGCGCTATCGAGCGGCAACACTAGTATAGCTTTATCGTGACAATTACCTATTTTCTTATTATTCGGGTGCATAATTGTTCCAAAATACAATGTAATGGCAAATACATAATATATAAACTTAATAAATTGTTGCTTGATATTAGGCTCATATTATGTACCTATAGAATTATGTTGCTACCTACTTATATTGCTTCTCTTTACGAGCAAAATAATATTGAGTGGAAGCTGTAATTGTGCCACAGCGTACTAAAAAGGGTGTACTCAAAAACAAAGATAAGATGCGTATGTCAGTTATCCATGAAATTAGAACTTTTAATGAAGGAAAAACTGTACAGCGCCATCTATATTGTTCTTGAGGAACGTAGCCAGAAAAAGTGCCTCATTAACTAAACAGTTATATTACTTAGCAGTGACATTTAGCTATAACGTACATGACATAACTGTTAATAAATATTACAAAACAGTTAAGTATGTTAGTAATAAAAACTTTAGTAGTCACTCAGTTTTGTAACCTACATAACATGACATAGTATCACGCCTGTATCCCCGAAGGGGTAGGCAAAGGAGTAAAGTATATGCTAAGGTAGCAAGGAATATATTTTTGTTAATTTTCAGTGTGTTATTTTCGTTAATTTTGCAGTATGTTATTTTCGTTATTTTTCAGAATGTTATTTTCGTTAATTTTCTGAATGTTATTTTCGTTAATTTTACAGTATGTTATTGTCGTTAATTTTTACTGTGTATTATTTTATTTATTTTCTTCACAGCTCAAGAAACTACCGTCTTCAATAATGACTTGATGAATGTGGGGGAAGCAAGAGAAGTGCGTCAGGATCGAAGCAAATGTAATTCTATAGTCTCTGCTTACCCCGGTGGGAAATAGGCGTGAGTTTATGTATGTATGTAATAATGACTTGGAAAGATTAGTGGGAATAAAGACAGGCATTGAAGATAAGTCAGTTTACAGTCTATTAAGTAGGGTGATTCAGCTAATGGGGGAGGGTGATGCGGAAGTTGACGTTAATATTACACAGGATCTCAGATTGTCTTGTTTGGATACACTGAGGGGAGATTGTCGAAATAGTTTTATTTCTTGGTTATTATTTGTACAGTAAGGCTAGGTAGGTCACGTCTTCTTGGAATGTGTAGCAGTTGCAGCACAACATCATCATCAATTTAAGAGCCACGCTCTTGTCGGTGTAGCATTTTCCATCTCAGTCTATCAAAGGCCAATTCCTTGACTTCCCTATAAGACACGACGTTAACCATTTCTTTAATCTGTTCCATGTAAGCTCTTCTTGGTCCTGCAGCACAATGGGCAGAAATCCTTAAGTAAGGTCACTCCGCGGAGCCGGCGAACGACCCAGAAGGTTTCTGAGCTTCTGGGAGGAGCTGGGTTGGCTAGTATAGCTAAGATTTGTTTTATAACACGCATACAGCCACATCCATGAGTCTAAATGCGAAAAATAGAGCCCCCTGCCTTAGTTAAGGTTTACTATGATCTACTCTGAACCGGCGTGCGTCTATGAAACGATTGATGAATGTGGAGGAAGAACGAGAAGTGTGTCAGGTTAGAAATAATGGAATTCCATAGTCTCTGTTTACCCCGGTGGGAAATAGGCGTGAGTTTATGTATGTATTAGAGCCCAATGCCACATCATACCGTACGCTAGATAGGAAAGTCATGGTAATCTGCATTACTGAGTCTGTACTACTCACGACGCTAGTCGCTAATTGGGTGGGTTATGAGAAGAAAACTAGTGTTGTCGATGCAACGGTCCATAATTTTAGAGAAGACACAATATATCTGTCGGCTTTTACGATATACTTTTTTTTTAATAATATTGGCTCGCGTTTCACCACAATCTCACCAGATGGTGAGTGACGATGTGGTCTAGGATAGATCACACTTACCTAGCAAATACCTTCGCTCTAGCTTTGAAGACTTCCAGATTGTTGGAAAACAGACGAAGGTAGGCAGTTCTAATCAGATCAAAATCAGGATAAATGTGTAGTGCGGATTGGTGGTATATCCACAATATAAGGATGAAATTCCCGACGTCTAGTTGTCCGTAGATGGAATTTTTTATAATATACAGGGTGTTAGTGACATCGTAACGAAAACTTTGAGGGATTATTGAGACCATGATTTTGAGATGATATCAAGTGGAATTTTCCGTCGCAAAAGTATGGAACAGAAAATAACTTAAAAAAAAACATGAATTTTCCGACTGAAAATTCTACTTGATATCAACTCAGAATCATGGTCTAAATCATCCCCCTCAGTATTTGTTACGGTGTCACTAACACCCACATCTACTTAAGTATGGGTACAGTATGTACTTGTGCGGGGTGTAAGTGACATCGTAACGAATACTGAGGAGGATGATTCAGCTGATTATTCTGAGTTAATATCAAGTGGATTTTTTCATCGCAAAAGTATAGAATTGAAAATAATTTAAAAAAACTAAAAGAAACATGAATTTTGCGACGGGAAATTCCATTTGATATGAACTCAGAATAATGGTCTGAATCATCCCCCTCAGTATTTGTTACGATGTCACTAACACCCTGTATTTATAAAGATAACTTAAATGAATTCTACAAGAGAAATACGTTAATAATATACACCGAAATTCACTCAATAAGCATACTTAAAACCGCTTAAAATAGAAATGAAATGCACTTTGAAATTTATTAATACTTTTCCTCCTTGCAAAGTATAGAAATGTAACGAAAACTAATTACTTGCCGCTCCTTTTATTGCTTCGTTTTTTATGTCGCTGTAAAAGAGACGATCAACTTGGTCACCTAACAAGTTTTGCATCGACTTGGTTTCGAATTACGAATCGAATTGCTAAGGTACCTTTTTATTGCTGAAAAAAAAAAACTTTTACTCGTAGCAGTGGGCATTGGCAGTTGCATTTTGTAATGAACATTTTGAGAAAATTTTGCATTTATGTTTTGCTTCAGAATCGTATAGAAATTACGTTGGGATTTGTAACTAACATAACATAACAGTGATAACATGAAGTGAGCTTACTCACGATTATATATCAATCGGGGTAGTCAGAGGTTACTTAGCTGGAGCCAGTTTCCAACTAGTCAAAACAGTTACTTTTTGCTAAACACGAAATTACAATGGTATTTGTATGAAAAAACAACCCATGACGTTATAAATAAACGTGACAAAATGTCGCATTTATTATTAAATTTCTTTTTGTTAAAATTCATGAACAAGTTAAATAGAAAAAAAAATGCTTTTTGACACCTTTAGATCTGTCTGAGATCTGTCTTTAGTTAGTCAATCAGAATTTCATAATTTATCTTTGACCTTTGACAGTTCGATCAGCAAGCACCGCAGGGGTATGGGCTCTAAAGATAACTCATTAAGTACCTCAATGTATTTTACGTTATTATGCGGACACATCAGTCGTTTTTTTTATTATCATAACAAAACGTAAGCTGATAACTACACTTCTCATCAAAAAAATCGAAACACCTTGCAAGTTTAAGTTTTGTCAGGATTATCAGAAAAATGTGTACATTTAGGAATAAATGTTAAATGTCGTTTAATAGTGAGTAATATGAGCTTATCAAATCTTAATGTTAATGTTCTAAATTTAAATGAATTTTTCATAGGTTTCGTATTTTGTTAAATGAGTCATTTTTATTCCGTATGGAGTATAAAGGAAATGGATAAAACAACACACGTAAATGAAAAAAAAAGCTAAAAAACGTTTATTTAATAACTTGTATTCCCTCCCCGAGCTCTAATTACTGCTTCCATACGGTTCTTCATCGATCGGATGAGAGTCACGATCACATGCTGTGGTATATTGTCCCATTCCTCTTGGATTGCATCTTGCAGCTGGCTAAGTGTTTCTGGGGCAGGATCTCTTGCTCGAATTCGTCTCTTTAATTCATCCTACAGATGTTCAATGGGATTCATGTCCGGGCTTCTTGCTGGCCATTCCATAATAGAGATATCGACTTCGTTAAGATAATCTCGTACGACGCCCGCGGTGTGAGCCCTAGCATTGTCGTGCATGAATATGAAGCCGTTGCCAATAAAATGTGCATAGGGCATCACATGAGGCTCGAGACACTCTTCGACGTACCGATGACAGTTTAGTGCAGGCAGACGTGGCCCAGACACGAAAGCAAGCTCTGTCTTACCGTCGGCGCTGATTCCTCCCCAAACCGTCCACGAACCGCCACCATAGCTGACCTTTTCTTCAATGCAGCATTGTGCATAGCGTTCTCCGTCTCTTCTGTAGACCTTGTTCCTTCCGTCGTTACCATACAGCATAATTTTACACTCATCAGAAAAGAGAACTTTGCTCCACTGTAGGTATGACCAATTTAGGTGCTCACGTGCAAAGTTAAGGCGCGCTCTTCGATGGTCTGCAGTTAATTTCGGCCCATTTGCTGGCTTATGCGGTACCAGTCCACGATCCTTCAACCTTCTTCTAATTGTAGAGTCACTTACAGCCACCCTTCGTACAACACGAAGCCGCTGCTGCAGTTGAAAAGCGTTAAGGCGTCGATTTCTTAAAGAAGTTGTTACAATAAATCGATCATCTCGCTCAGAAGTGACCCGATTCCTGCCAGATCCTGAACGGCGCGTGAACAAACCAGTCTCCCGATAACGTTTATAGACTCTATGAACAGATGACAGGCTTAGATGCAGTCTTGCAGCCACAACACGCTGACTAAGGCCAGAATCCAGCAATGCCACAACTTGGGCGGCTTCTGTGGGCGAAGTATCCATACGTTTTAGAAAAAAAACCTTTTTTCAGACGTCCCAAAGTCACAGTATTGAAATAAAAAACAAAAAGTTTAAGGATAGGCGCCAATTTTTAGTTTTTAAACGCTAAATGTACTCCAACCCTAAACACACATTTGTCTCAAAACAGTGATTCATTTCGTTTATAAGATAAACAAATGAAATTCTAATTTTGAATTTTGAATTTTCGCTTATTACTGTAATGGCCAAACTGCCAGCTATACATTTATGTATTTTTTTTCATCGTATGAATTCTTTTTTGTGTTAAATTCGGACAGAAACAATAAAAACGGAAGTGTTTCGATTTTTTTGATGAGAAGTGTATATCCCAATTGGGAAAGTAATAGGTAAGTACATCTAATTCTAAATACGGACTACGGACGTCACACGGAGCAGTCTGTTAGATCAAAGTGATAGGTGGTGAGCCATATTGCCGCCTTTAATGGTCGAGCCAACTGTGTTAGAGAAAACTAAACTTTAGTTAAATTATTAACTCACTAGCTTTTTCCCGCGACTTCGTCCGCGTGGTTTTCCCGCTAACTCCCATTTTTCAAAATACAGCCATAACAAAACTTTATATTTACTAAGGTATGCATGCATGCTGGATTGAAAACATCTATCTTACGCGGTTTCGATTTTTTCATACAAATGTTTTTTCCCGCTAACTCCCGTTTCTGTGGGAATTTTGCAATATCCTGTTGCAACTAAGCTTTAAGTTAACAAAGGTACCTGCATGCCAAATTTCAAGCGTCTAACTTGAGCGGTTTAGATTTTTCATACAAAAGGATTTTCCCGCTAATTCCCGTTCCCGTGGGAATTCCTTTCTTAGTGCACCTCTACGGTACCTAAGCTACGTCCCTTCCAAATTTCAAGTGCCTACGTTTAGCCGTTTAGGCTGTGCGTTGATATGTCAGTCAGTCAGTTTCTCCTTTTATAATATATTTATTTAGATTTAGATTTAGATTAGTGCAAGCCCGATACCGGGGATCGAACTGACGCTCTCCGTTTGAGAAACAAGCCAACGAAGCGTTTGAGAGTTTTTATTATTAGGTTTTATATCCAAGTTACAACGCGAAATATCTTCATAATTGGGGAATAACATTTTCAAAAGGACTCTTTTACTGTCGAATACTTTGGAGACCCGACAAAGGTCAGAGATAGTCCAAAGCGATAGGCTTCACAGCTGCTTTATGACAGGTTTATCTCTTTCAGGTTCTACGGGCGTATTGTTCGGTATGACCATAGAGTTATTATTATAGAGAAATGGCGCGGGAGCATAGCGGGACTAAAATATGCACAAAACGATACGCAACGATCATAAGAAACGTATTTTAAAACTCTCCACATCATTCATTGCTTCTTTGGTATCGCGCAATCACAACTAGCGCCTGTGTTACTACGCATTGAACAGCGGGTAAATCGATGTAGCGATCCTTCCAGATATTATGTTTTGGTGCCGTCGCTTCACACGCCGACGCGACGTGAGTTCACAGGCGATATGTGGATACATGTTCTACATAACATAAACAGCCTATATACTTCCCACTGCAGGGCCTCTCCCCTTTAGAGGGGGAGTCATGTTGTAATTTAATGTAATTTAGTGCTGAGGGCCTGAATGGTCCACTGGCGAGAGTTGGGCTCACGATCCGGAGGTCCCGGATTCGAATGCAAGTCGGGACTGAAATCACTTTGTGATCCCCAGTTTGGTTAGGACATTACATGCTGATCACCTCATTGTCCGAAAGTAAGATAATCCGTGCTTTAGAAGGCACGATATGCCGTTGGTCCCGGTAATTACTTACTGATATAAGGGAGTAATTGTTACATGAGCCATGTCAGGGGCTTTGGCGGCTCAACAATAACCCTGACACCAGGGTTGGTGAGGTTGAATTCACCTCACAACCCACACGATAGAAGTGTGGGAGATACTCATCTCCTTTGTTTCTATGATCCGTGGGTTATGGCCTTTGAATTAAGATATGCCTTAATGCGTGGGTGCGACTGAAAAGTCTGGAATGTTTGTGGCGTATTTTTGACACTTGATTTTAGAATTTCCTTTAGTAGACAGTGAATTTTAAGATAAACTTTTGAAAGGGAAGTTTCTTTTCAACTATTTTTATGGCTGTTCGTTCAAAGGTAAGTCAAGACATTACCTACTTGTATAACCAGTTTTAGTACGGTTGTGCATAGATAAATCAAGCATCATGACAGAGCATCACGCTTGTATCTCTGAAGAGGTAGGTAGAAGTGTACAGTATTTATATTTTATACTCCTTACCAGGTAAACACAAAATATAATAGATTACATTACATTAGATTAATTTATTTCACATTTAGTTGTACAGTCATGAGCAATATAATGTACCCACTTTAGGACTCTGTCGCACTAACATATTTGACATTTAGTGAGACTTACAGTTCAATTTGACAAAAAAGTTATTGTGACATGGTACCAAAGTGTATACATATTAATGCTCGTGACCGTACAACACATTTTCGATACAATATAAAACGGTAACAACATATATAACTTACTTAACTTACGAAAATTATAACAAAAGAATGTCAACATAGAAGAAAAAAATAAAAAAAAATTGTCACAAAATAAAAAGTCAATACAATGTCATGGCTTATATGAGTAATAAAATAATTATATTGAATAAAATTTAAGTAATTACAATAAAATAACAATGTAAATTTTTCAAAAAATCGTCAACAGAATATAGCTCCAGATCCAACAAAAGGTTTTTTAGACGGTGACGGAATGACACGTCGATACCGAATAAAAATGTAAAAGATAAAATTATGTCACTACGGACAATATAGAAACTTATTTTATGCTTACATCGTTCAATACTGCAATGATATAAAATCATCATCATCACAGGTAATCTGAGGACCATTCAAGTTACATCCGCGAGGCATTTTCGTTTGTGATAGCCTGTAATGAACACTTCACTTCAACAACTCCATAATCAAATCTACCCTCACTTAACCTCAAAAATCAACTTGACCCCGAACTTCGCCCCGATTTTTCAATTACCCCCTTAAATATTCATACCGCTCTATTTCACATTATACATATTTGACTCACATTTACCTTTGGTGGAAAAAAAAAAAGAAATATCAAAGGGGAAACGTTAATGCATCGAGCGAGCAATCTCAAAATCGTGGGGTGCATAATTTATCATGTAGCCACTGCTATATCTGAAGCTATTTTTATTACATCACACGTTACTTGAAGAATGAATTTCAAATGGTGTCGGAAGTTTACGCTGGGGGAGTAAATCCAACAGTTTTACTACTGGAACTCGGTGGTAAAGTCGAATGTGACAAGGCATCGAGCGAGTATCGGGATCGAAATAAAAATGTAAAAAAAAAACATTTTTTGGCTCGCATTTGCCCACAATTTCTCCTGATGGCAAGTGACGATGTGATTTTAACACTTATAAGGTCAGTTTCGTGGCTGGATTTAGTAAAAACGAGGTAAATGCTCAAGAGATGGTGAAAATAACAGTGTTTCGTTATATTATTTTTTGTGGATTAACAAGATAAAAAGAAATATCTGATCGACGTCTCTAGTTTTAACCCTTTTCAATGCAATCTTCGTTACGTCTCACAAAATAAAATAATAAAATAAATCAGAATTTCTAAGTATGGCAATTCTTCTTCTTATCGTGTGGGTTGTGAGGTGGAATACCGACCTCATCAATCTTGGTGTCAGGGTTATTATTCAGCCGCGAAGGCACCTGACATGGCTCATGTAACGATTACTCACTTACATCAGTAATTAGTAACCGGGACCAACGGCTTAACGTGCCTTCCGAAGCACAGATCATCTTACTTTCGGACAATCAGGTGATCAGCCTGTACTGTCCTAACCAAACTAGGGATCACAAAGTGATTTTTGTGATATGTCCCCACCGGGATTCGAACCCGAGGCCTCCGGATCGTGAGCACATCCCTCGATCACTGGATTACGGAGGCCGTTAACAATTGAACTTCCAGGAATTATGAAACGGTCCTAAATTCACCTGAAAGTTCAATCGAGAACCCATGGTACCACCACATAAGGTGTTTGGGGGTGTAAAAATCTTGAAAGGAATATGCTTGGTACCAGCGAAGTATAACATTATACTTGAACGATCGCTTTGATATTTTCAAGGACTTTAATCATTTTAATATTATACACCATTACTATACGCAATCCCTAAGTCTTCTGAGGGGAGGTTTGTATTGCGAAGTCGTGAACAGAGACGTTACCTTTTCTTTCATTGTGTTCATATGAGGTGTTTTATTAAATTGCAAAATGTGGGTGACGACGAGTACAAAGCATATTTAAATATTTTTTTTTCTTAAGGATTTTTATTTCTAAAGGTGCTGATAGACTTGAGCATTCACTTATAACAGAACTTCGAGCATTCGCCGTTTTTATATTTGTCTTCTGTTTTTTAGTGTTTTTTTTTTAAATAGGAGCACTGTATATTCTATAGTCTATACTATATAATTATGTATATATTTAAACATAGAATTATCAGGTGATAAAGTCCGGGTTCATTTGTCTCTTTTTTTGCCAATAGCAAAAACATACCAACAGAGGGTATAAATGTTGTCTGCAACAACGGAAGTAGGTACCTACCCAACGACTCGGGGGAGCAAAAATTAATAAGAGGAAACGGGATTTTAACGACTTTGAGACAAATTGATCTGGAACGATCATTTGTTACGTTCGAACAGAAGTTGGTGGCCCTATTCAGATCGTGACGATTGGCGGTTCGGGAAAATTCGAATTCGGAAACGGGTTAAGAAGTTGCGATGTGCGCAATTAGTTGCGTCGTGATGTTCAGTTGTTTTGGAGTTGTCTTCTTGGGGTGTTATAACAGGCTAGTTTTCAACTAGGTATTCAAATCAGTTGCTTTTTACTAAACGTCAAAACGTGAAGTTACTATGGAATTTGTATGAGAAAGCAACGTGTGACGTCATAGAAAAACGTGACAAAATGTCGCAATTATTATTACATTTTTCTTTATAAAAAATCATAAATAAGTCAAATAGAATAAAGAAAACGTTTTTTGGCTCCTTTAGATTTGTCTTTGTATAAGTACTTAATCAGAATTTCATAATTTATTTTTGACCGAGGCAACTATCTAATTTTGCCTTTTTCTGTTAGATACCCATATTTTTGTCACTTATTTGAAATACCTGTAAATACGTACCCTAGTATTTTATAGTATGTGATTTTTTAAAATGTTTTTATTGTTTTATTTTGTGTTGATTTCACTCTAAAAAGTATTATATTTTTAGACATAAAATAGTTACAGTATATTAGATTTCATCATTAACTTAACATGAATACATAAGTAATCTCTCCTTCTATCGTGTGCAAAGAAAAATTTAAATAGAAAAAATTCTTACTCGGACGGGACTTGAACCCGTAGCCCTCAAGCCGGCCGAGCGTGTTAACCTTTACACCACCGGATCCTCCTGTCCATGCGAAATTCTTTCGACATATCGATTGATTTTGTCTTTGTTTCTCCTAATCGCGAATGAGTGCTATAAAAAAAAACAAAAAAAAACATTTAAATATCGCAAGTTGACCAGAATAGCGACATAGTTTACAGCTGCCTACCCCAGCAAACTACCCGCGATAACGTCAGATATTATTGCTGTCGACTGGGCCGCGGGCGAAGTATTCCTAACTAGACAATTGCTCAACTATTTCATGCTTATTGCAATACAAACGTCTTACGGTATTTGGGACCTTGGTTAATGTTAGGGACGGCGGAGGTTTTAATATTGTGCTTTTGTGACTGGCAGTCGCAGCATTGTCGGCGGGTGTCAGGTGATATCTTTTTCTTTTTTGGCAGTGTTCCTTGACTGCTATCGGTTGGTATTGTAAAACATAATAAACCACGTTTCCATCATCTTTATCCGGATCCGGAGGTCCTGGGTTTGAATCTCGTTGGGGACAAAATCACATCTTACAGGATCTTACAGACTGATCACCTAATTGTCCAAAAGTAAGATGATCCGTGCTTCGGAAGGCACGTTAAGCCGTTGGTCCCAGTTATTGCTTACTGATGTAAGTACAGACATGAGTCATGTCAGGGGCCTATGGCGGCTCAATAATGACCCTGACACCAGTGTTGATGGGGTTGGTAATCCACCTCACAACTCACACGATAGAAGATCATCTTTATAGTCTACAACTTTCGCTCGCTAATAGTTGCGTGGGTACTTAGTTTACCTTGCTATGGATGTACTTCTGATTAGCCCAATTGGGGATCTCTTCTATCGCTTCTTCTTCTATGTTTTCTTCTTCTTGTTTTGGGATAGAAGATAATTGAAGATGGGGAATGTAGTCGTGTGCTTAAATTTCCTTTTAAAATCCAAATCTTGATAACTATTGTGTCCGGAAATTTTGGCTTTAGGAGGTTAAAAGTAAACTTGTGTTTAGCTTACATTTAAGATGCCAATGGCAACACTGAAGATCCAATTATAACGAAACCGTCTTTGATATCCGATACAATTATGAGACACAGGAAAAGGACATTGTAATTAAAGGTTATGCTTCAGAAATAATATGAGTTGATGGAGGCAATATTAATAAGTTTCATAAGGTTAATAAGCATGGTTTTCCTGTACGCTGACAGTGCAAGTTTATTTTTCTACTAGGCTTTTTTGCTTATAGAACTATCCCCTTGGGGGATGATTTCCGGAGTAAAATACTATATTCTTCCCTAGGTCTCGAACCGTCTACATACCAAATTTAATTTAAATCAGTTCAGCTATTTAAGTGTGAAAAGGTAACACAGATAGAGTTTGTCAGAAAGTAATTTGTTTTATTTATTTATTTATTTACATTTTACAACTTTACAGTGCAGAAGCGCCAATGCGCGGCGTGAAACTTTAAAATAAAGAATAATATAATTAAACATTATGAAACTTAGGTGTAAACAATATAAAAACATATTTAATTTTCACACATCATTCATCATCTCGCAGAACCTCAGACACTCGCGACACACATACGTCCACTCACTCACAAACAGATCACATTCTGGTGCTGATGCAAGGAGTGTATTAAGCATTAGCAGGTTATGTTCGTACGAGGTCCTAAGACGGATATGATAAACCTTATGGCCACAAGGGATCACAGTATCTCCCGTTACAATTGGGTAGTTTCCTAGGTGAAAGATAAATTATGAAATTCTGATTACTAAATAAAGACAGATCTAACGGTGACAAAAACGTTTTCTTGTTTCTATTTAATTTATTTATGAATTTTATTATAGAAAAATGTGATGATAAGTGCGACATTTTGTCACGTTTTTCTATGACGACACAAGTTGCTTTTTCATACATAACATACAAATTCCATAGTAATTTTACGATTTGACGTTTAGTAAAAAGTAACTGATTTGACTAGTTAGAAACTAGCCAATTGTCCATCATGTTAGAAAGGACAAAATCCAGTTGTTGTATTTTAAACGCCTGGAAAGACAAGTAGCTGATTGTATGTTTTTTTTTAATTCGCTCCCAGAACAGCACAGAGGCTCCAATAGCGCATGTAATCGAATTACGGTTACAATCACCACTTCTTTATTTACAAAGAGACTTAATTCCAACAATTTGACGACAGAAGAATGTGGCGGGCATACGTAATGAGATGCGGGGTTGAAAAACCAAAATAAACAGATGCGATGTTTACATGCAGCGAGTACCGGCGCCGATGCGGGTCTCGACTACACTTACTAGGAAAGCGTTACTAAGGGACTCCTGTCCATTCTCACTTTTAGGCTGCCCGCCCACATCAGACAGTCGGCGACCGACTTTTTGTAGGAGAAAAATAGAATGTACTGCCCACAATAGTGCAAATCCCACGTCCTACAAAAAGTCGGTCAGGAATAAAATCGGTGTATCCCGACCGATCCGATTATCGGTGAAAAATGGAACGCTTGTGCTTTGAGTCGGTCACAAAATCGGGCATAAAAATCGGAGGAAATATCGGCCAGATTATCTGTCCTACAAAAAGTGTGACGTGGGCGGGCGCCCTTAAAGAAAAGAAACATCAAACCAAAAAGGGTAGATATATATTATTTTTTATTTTTGGTTAGTGGTAGGGCTAGACCTAGAAGAACGTACGGTCACGAACATTAATATGCATACACTTTGGTACCATGTCACATTAACTTTTTTGACAAATTGAACTGTAAGTCTTACTAAATGTCAAATATGTTAGTGCGACAGAGTCCTAAAGTGGGTACATTATATTGCTCATGACTGTACGTAGTTACGTAGACCCAGAAGTGCGTAGAAGGTTTAGCCTTCTGCGCGCTTCTGAACCCTTTCTAAGGATAACCTTGAAGGCTATCCTCTCTTCGACCGATCGTACGATCTTCTCTGAACCGGCGTGCATGTATAAAACGATTGATGAATGTGAAGGAAGCAATTAGTAGTAAGAATTAAGTTCGCAAGTTATTCTATATCTCACAAAAATACAGCCGTACTGTCTAAAACCGGTAGTAGCATTCTAGTCATAAATGATACAAATTCAGCCTAGGATCCAGTGCACATTTGCATGTGTGAGATGTGTTTGCGAATCATATGTCACGAGTCGTAAGACGATCTATTTGTACTTGGTGATACACGTTCGCCTGCAGATGAGACGAAAGATGAAATGTTAAGACTATTTTATTTACTTAAAACTATTTCAAAAGTTATAAGTCATGTGATTTACAATTTGTGTTATAAAAGTCAAATGAATTAGGTATACAAAACTAGAATCTAAAATTAAACAAAACAAAATATACTTACAAATGTGAAAGAAGCAAAATTTAAAATATGCATTCATCTATCAGATTAATGTGGCAAAGTCCCAGGAGACAATTTGCACTAAGCACTACACTGGGTTTCAACTTTAAATCAGCATTTTTTATCGTCGAGGCTTAGTCACTTGTATTGATATGATTTAAAATAAATCAAGAAAGTTTCTGTGGTTCTGTGATACACCGGCTTGTTTCTCAAACGGGGAGCGCCCGTTCAAACCCCGGTATCGGACTTACGCCAATGAGTCAATAAATTTAATTTTAAGTGCAGTTTTCACTAACACAGTCGGCTCGACCATTATCTACGGCGATACGGCTCACCACCCATCGCGTTGGTCTAACAGAAAGCTCGGTGAGGTGTGGGTACTTAACTTAAGTCATCTTGAGATGAATGTAGGTACTTCTGACTACAGTAATGGGGATATAGTTGTGAGCTTATGTTCATCATCTCCTTAGCATTGTCTCGTTTCTCACAAGGTCCTTATCTAACCTGAAGATTTGACTGCCTGTCTGACCTTCCAACCTGCGAAGGGAAAACCAGCCCAATACAGGTTAGGTTAGGTTGGGTAACATACTTCCAAAAATGTTTTTCTCGGGAACGTGTGTTCCCTCGCGATGTTTTCTTTCACCGCTGAGCACGTGTGGATCATGGTATGATCCAATGAATTTGACAATCATTGGTTTAGGCCTATGCTGGATTCGAACCTGCGACCTCAAAGTGAGAGGCAAGCGTTTTAAAAACTGGGCTACCACGGTGTCGTAAGCTTATGTTATGTTAAAATAGATATCGCCCATGTACAAATAATAGAATACTGCGCATAAAAAAATATTATGAATAGTAGAAACAACTGAAGCTGAACAAGAACGCGATAGTGATCACATAGCAAATGACGCAAGCAATCATTTGAGCGTAATACCTCTTAGATTGCTTCTATGCTGTTCTGGGAGCAAATAAAAAACATAGAAAACGTTCAGCTGCTTGTCTTCCCGGGCATGTCGTAAAAACCGACAGAGGGATTGTGTCCTCTAACATGATGGACTAATGTTATGGGCGATAGGCTGATCCCTTATCACCATAAGGTTCATCATATCCAGCTTACGACATCGTATCAACAGTGGCTACAAGTTGTCTTTGATTACTTGTGGCTCTGCCCACCCCACTAGGGATTACGGGCGTGAGTTTATGTATGTATGTGTACCTCTTAGATGGCGTAGTTGGATGGTATAGGAAATGAGCGCGAGGGCACACAATGTTGTGGAGGGGTTGACAAAATGTGACTTATGAAAGTAATGATGTGTGAAATGAAATATAACCGTGAATTTATAAACCATAGTACATGAATTCGTCGAGTCATGTCAAGCCTGTGTTCCAGTACAGATGAATACAATATTAATGCTATAAATACTCAGCATTATCTGACTAATAAAGCATATATAAATAATGATTCTAGAACTACAGAACTTACATAACAAAAATATTGTTAAATGTCATGTAACTATGGAATTTAAAAATAAACATAAAAAAGAACTTGGGTAATTTAACTCAACCTTTAACATGATATAATGAGATTCACCCAGAAAACAATAAAATATGCTTGTGTTGGGCATGACCCTTTTCATTCGTCTTTTTCTTTTTAATTTCATGGAATTAATAATCGTGTATCTCATGAAGAATATACTATTGTGTTTATTATAGATATGCTTATCATGCTTTTTAAAATGGTAATTCGAACGCTGCTTATTTTAAAAAAGTTACTAAAAGGTTACTTAAATCTTACGGGACGCTATACGTACATATCTATCACGAAGGAAATGAGTTTTTAATGTTTTTTTTAAGCATTTTAGTTTAAAAAATACAAAGGTGCTACATTATACCTGCAACTTTACACCGATGCGTTCAAATATTTGTCAGCAAAACAAAAACATCAAAAAGTAGGAGATAAATTGCGATAGACGCCTGCTACAAGTCGAGTTGCAACGCAGTCGACGCATAATTACGGGAGTATCGTTACTGCACTTATTAGAGTACGAGTATTGTTTGATGTAGAGTCTCTAGAAGAGACTGCACTAGTTGGTGAAGGACTTCTGTTCTTCTTATCGTGTGCGTGAATACCAGCCTCATCAACCAAGGTTATGATTGACCCGTGAAATGCCCCTGACATGGCTCATGTAACAATTACTCACATACATCAGTAAATAGTAACCAGGACCAACGGTTTAACGTGCCTTCCGACGCACGGATCATCTTACTTTCGAACAATCAGCCTGTAATGTTCTAACCAAACTAGGGATCACAAAGTGATTTTTGTGTCATGCATGAATATCAGCTCACGACTCCGCTCCAATTGGCAAAGTTAAAGGTGCATCCATCACAACGCAAGATGAACTAAGTATCCATACCTCACCGAGATCCTGTTAGATCAACGTGATAGGTGGTGAGCCGTATCGCCGTATATAATGGTTGAGTCCACTGTGCCTATGCTCAGAGAATTAATTATAAATAATTTCATGACTTGGGTGAGAACACAGGAATTGAAGCTGTTGTGTCAAAATTCTCACCACAAGGGGAACCCGATTTAAATATCTTCTCTTCTTCTATCGTGTGGGTTGTGAGGTGGATTACCAACCCCATCAATGCTGGTGTGAGGGTTATTATTGAGCCGCCATAGGACCCTGACATGACTCATGTAACGACTACATACTTACATCAGTAAGTTATACCCAGGACTAACGGTTTAACGTGTCTTCCGAAGCACGGATCATCTTACTTTTTGGAAAGGCCGTTTCCAAGTCCTCTATTTCCACAATCACCTAGACAAGTTCACCCTCCCGCATTGTCGCTTTGATCTCAACACGATGTTTTGGTTTCCCCACACCGTTTGAAGGGGAATATGCCGATCATGGGGTGTCTGTGGCTGCGGTTCATGCCGGTTTCCAATTGCAGGCCTTGTTGGGATTAACTTTTGAATGGGTCTAGGTATACCTAAATCTAGATAGACTTTGGTCTCGTTAAGCGGTGAATGATGTGCGGTGTATCGATTGCAGATTAAAATCGGTTTGAGGGTAGTCTTCTTTGTATCAGCAAAATTGGTAGCGTAAAATCAGCTCTCATCAGATAAACATGTTAGAGTCATCTGCGCGTGATTGTATTATACTGAACAAGTAGTAAAATCAGCTCTATGTGTATACTGAAATGTAATCTAATCTGTAAGATCATATTGCTGGGAAAAGGCCTCCCGTACTCTAGCAAGCGTCCTAAGTCGTCACGCCATCTCTTTCGTGGTCTACCAAGATGCCTGTACCCGTCATGAGGCACAATGGGATACGCTCCGTGCCCACCTCTCAGTATGTATACTGTGTATACTGAAATTATTATAAAAAAATATTTCTTTCTGTCTTGATCTGTGTCATGTAATCGATAAACCCTTGTGTTTTTTTTTTAAACCGGCGAGTTGTTGTTACTCTACATATTTCTCCTACTTTTAACAATAAATCAAGTTTGATGCAGGAAGTTGAATTCACGATATATGGTAATAGTAACAATTCGTATCGGTAATGTAAACAGGTCATTAGTTTCCATCACACTGCAGTATATCAATGTCAATGTGTTAGTTAATTTTACTTTTACAATAAATTGTTTGTTACTACATCTGTTCCATGTTTGTACGTTTCGATTGTTCATTAATGTTAGCTATTTGTTACTGATTCCGATTTCTACCACTTTAATATAATTTTCATTAAATTAAATTTCAGCTTCATCTACATAACTTTTCATTGTCAATACGTATATAGAATACACAGGTGAGATTCATCATTATGGATGTTACAGAAGTCCTTCAATAAGACGTAACCGTTCTTTTTTCCTTCTTTAAAAAAGGTGTTTAGCAAGCAACGGGTCCAGTCATCAGGACTGTAACATGGAACCTGACAGAGGGCAGCAGTAACTGTCAGTACTATTCAGAAGCGGAGGACAGCAGTCCTAGTACGGTCACGAGCATTAATATGTATACACTTTGGTACCATATCACATTAACTTTTTTGACAACTTGAAATGTAAGTCTCACTAAATGCCAAATATGTTAGTGCGACAGAGTCCTAAAGTGGGTACATTATATTGCTCATGATTGTACAGCTTTGAAATAGACTACTCTGGGCGCCATTCCACTCACGTCAGAGTACTGCGGGGAGCAAGGCAAGAGGGAAACCACTGCCTTATTTTTCTCTAAAAAAGTAGCATTGAAAATGTTACACCGACAAGAGTGTGGCTCTAAAATTTATGATGATGAGGTATCACACTAAGTACGAAAAGAAATCCACGTTAAATTAGCTTTATTTTCAGTCAAACCCGTTCTTATGGCCGTAACATATATAAATTAATAAATAAACATGTAAACCAGACGTACGGTGGGTTACCATCCTTACTTGGTTGACATACCACTAATCCGCACCAAGCGCTTCGCTTCATCCTTCATAATGCGCACAGCCAAGGAATGGAATGGGCTGCCGGCGTCGGTGTTTCCTGAATCTTATTACCTGGGGTCCTTGATGTGAATAGGCATTTTCTGGGTAAGGTCGTTCCAACGTCGATCTCTTCTTCTCCTCGTGGAAGAACGAAGTCAAGAGCAAACCCACCTTAATTAAAAAAAAAAAAAACAATTATAACAATCAGACTTGTAGATTCCACCATAATATCCTTGACACCCACAAATACAGACCCGAAAAATACCTTCCCATATTAGTTACCATAGTTATTCCTTCATAACATTCCCATTAAGTTGGGGATCGCTCCCTAGCGGAGATGGGTGCGAACGTTTTTTATTTGATTTCCCATCCAATTTGCTCCTCAGCGCCAGAAGCGGCCCGACCAACTGCATGACGAGAATTACGCAACATTACTTGGGATCTAATATACCTATAGTACGTAACATACATAATAATTATTATAAATGCAAAAGTGTGTGTGTGTGTCCGTCTGTTAGTTTGTCCGTCTTTCACGGCAAAACGGAGCAACGAATTGACGTGATTTTTAAAGATAGTTTAAGCGATGGAATAAATGGAATTAAATGAAAGAAAGAAAGAAAATATTTATTTCCATATTGGACGCCACATTTACAAACTTAAATTACAGAAATTAAAAAAAAAACAAAGGCAAAAATTCAAATAATTACGCAAATGGATTTCTATAGTCTCTGCTTACCCCAGTGGGAAATAGGCATGAGGTTGTGTATGTATGTATGTATGTATGGGTTAAGCGATGGAGAGTGACATAGGCTGCTGTTTGTCTGTTTCTTACCCCCCCACTTTCTTAAAATTTGGGGGTGGATGTTTGTATGAAGCATTGTGCAATTTTCAAGGTAGAAAGCTAAGTAGTGATACCTAATACCTACGTATTCAATAGCATCATATACACGTTGGTTCTCAATGGTTGATTCTCATCTAACTTCCTGGTTAAGAATGGATTTCGATTCCAATTCATTGAGAACACAGACGTTACTGAGTTACCGTACCTTTAATATCCGCAACGAAAAGCGAACACTAGGAATTGAATAATTGGGCGGAATTATTGAGTATCCCCAACAAAGGATACAAATCTGTCAGTGCATCTATTATCCGAAAGGATGGAACAATGAAATCGGGGATTAGATTGTGAAGTTCATACGCAATAGTTTGGAAATTAAATAATCGTAATTGATAAGTGATAAGGGATGAGTCTACTTCAGACATTTTCCTCACAATACAATACAAAACAAAATACTTTTTTATATTAGTAGGTACCTAGTTAGAATTGTTTATGTACTTAATTTCATAAAATATCTATAGTATTTATTATACACTGCATGTCTCCTTGTCAAGTAGGTCAGCTGGAAGAAATCTCTTCCTTAGAGATAAGCTTACCTGTACTGTCTGTTTTCTTTGTATGTTTATTTTGCCTGTTCTGTTGTATACAAATAAATAAATATTTTTCACAAAGAAATCATATCCCTAAACCCGGAATGTGTTTTAAGTATGATAATACCCGCGGAAATCTCAAACAATTTGAGCCCAACGCTCTACCACTTGACTGGACTATGAAGTTCGTAAATTATGTGAATAAAGTGCGAGATAAAACTGTATTATAGACAGATACCCTGCGCCCCGGAATCAGCTGCACAATTTCTTCCAAGAGATCTAATGACGTACAACCCCAGTCTATTTACACGGAATCAGATACATCTGCGTGCCTGTTGAAAAATATGAGTGTACACAAACCTTCATACACTAGAGATAGTTAATTGAGGCTCAGGTGCTCTGTATGAGAGGCTGCAAATTACGCGTCTTTCCGCCCTAGTGAACGCGTGTATGGACTGATCTAAAGGGGGCTGTGGACGGCACGATTTTAACCAAATGTATTTATTTGTATTATTTCTTTCTTTTTCTGTATATATTTTGTTAAATTTATATAAGTAGTATAATTAATAATCAGCGTGGTGGAGTATGCTCCATACGCCCTCCGGTTGATTGAGGGGAGGCCTGTGCCCAGCAGTGGGACGTATATAGGCTATTTATTATTATTATTAATTAATAATCATCATCATCAATTTAAGAGCCACGCTCTTGTCGGTGTAGCATTTGCCTTCATGCTTAGGGAAAAATAGGGCAGTGGTTTCCTTCTTGCCTTCAGCCCCGCAGTACATGTATATAAAATGTCTTGGGCTTCCACAAGACCTGAATATGAGGGGAGGTCTTTTTATATTAGTGATCTTTAGCTGTATTTCTTTTTTACTTTTACCAAATATTCGTATAAAATCATGCCCAGCAGCAACTACGATTGAGTTTATTTTTTCTTTTACATTTGTCAAAATATTCTCATTATTACTCAAAAGATCATTGGAAACAATATGTTTTACAAATTGAATTTTAGTTCTTCTTCTTAACGTGTGGGTTATGAGCTGGAATATCAACCTCATCAACCTGCCATCAGAGTTATTACTGAGCCGCCAAAGGCCCTTGACATGGCTCATGTAACGATTACATACTTACATCAGTAAGTAGTAACCGGGACCAACAGCTTAAAGTGCCTACTGAATACTACAATTACTGAATTTTATTTGTAAGTATATTGCTTTTAGTAGTCCATGAATAGCTGGCTTTATATGCACGCGTTTTTACTTTCACTAGGGGATTAAAATGAAATGCTAGGGTGACTTTAAACTAAAAGGACAAACATTGTTATATCTAAACTTTCTACACGTATTACATAATTTGTGAGAATAAATTACATTGCAAAAGATTTTATAATAAAAATGTTGGGATATTAATTAATAATATTGAATAGATTGAAAGATGTAAGATTGTAAGATGAACTGACTTTGATAAAGTTGTTATAACGGAACATGATGAAATAAGTACCTAAAGATTTCTGAAGGTTGTCTTAATGCAAAAAAAAAAATGAAATATTTGAGGAAAAAATATATTTTTCATATTTGATTTTTCTTATTTTACATTTTGCAATTAATGTGTATCAAATATAATAATAATATTATATTAAAAAATACATATTCAGGTGAATAGTAATCCAAAATCACAAAGATTATATTGTATAAATGCGGAAATATAGAACGCGGCGTCGCTTAAATATATCTCTTGAACATTCTGAGGGTAGTTGCTCAGGAAGTTTGCTGAAGCTACAGCTATTTGGGGATCTGTAATACAAAAAAAAAAAATCCAGCACATGCCTAAACCAAATGTCAAATTTGTTTTCGAATTCATATTTGGATCATAAATGATTATCACGGGCTCAGCGATGAAGGAAAACATCGTGAGGAAACCCACATTCCCGAGAAATGCATAACGGAGGTATGTAACCTAACCCGTATTTGGCTGGTTTTCCCTGCGCGGGTTGGAAGGTCAGACAGGCAGTCGCTTCTGTAAAAAACCGGTCAAATCTTCAGCTTAGGTAAACAAACTCTGTGGAAAACGTTATTATGTAATGCATGTTGATAGATACAAATAGTACATTATTATTAATCTTGGATATTATTACCCATACCTCCATTTCCCTCCGAATCTGTTACAATAACTGCAGGGAATATAGGGTCGCTAATATAAGCTGTGCATTCTGCTCTTTCTAATTGTATGTTGTCTAACTTAGGTATGATGGCTGTTATGGTTACCGATTCTGAAAAATAAACGAGAAGTGTATTAAACAGATGAATTATTAGGCTAGTTTCCAACTAGTCAAATCAGTTAATTTTACTGAACGTCAAAACACTTGTACGAAAACGCACACTTGTGACGTCATAGAAAAACGTGATAAAATGTCGGACTTATTACGTTTTTCTTAATAAAAATTCATAAAATAAGTTAAATAGAAAGTAGTTTTAGATCTGTTTTCATTTAGTAATCCGAATTTTATAATTTATCTTGAACCTAGTTACATGACCCAAAATTCGAAAAGGAATAATTTAAGTAATCATTTAATTTACCTTTCCAAAAATATGAAGAAAAAGTGATTGCGAGAATTGTTATTTTAAAAAAAATGTTTTATAAAAATGATTTAAAAATATTTTAATTTTATAATTCCTAATTTAAATATGAGATACATGGCTGAAATAAAATTATTTTATTTAAGTATTTATTTTACTTACGATAAAGCAGAGTACCGAAACCTTTCGTGACGATAGGCTCTCTTCTCGGGCGATGAAATTGAAAATAAGTGCTGTTAGTTGAAGACTGACCAAAGTTTCGAAATTCTATGGCTATTACCAATTTATCCGTGTCTTTATTTATGCTAAAACATAATAAGAAAAAAAATCAAATCACTTTATTCCTATTAACTATTATTAACGGACTGACAAAACCAACGCCCGCGGTAATACAATCCTACAGATTTACGATAAGTTGAAGTCTACATGTTACTGTAGACTTATCGGCCTAAGTAATAATGGTTCTCAATATTCTCAATAGATGGCGCCGGCCTTGGCTTAGTGACAGGAGGAGTCGTTGGTGTATTGTTAACACGCTCGTCCAGGTTTGACAAGAGCTGCGGGTTCAAGTCACGTCTGAGCCAAAAAAAACATACATACATAAACTCACGCCTATTTCCCACCGGGGTAAGCAGAGACTATAGAATTCCATTTGCTTCGATCCTGACACACTTCTCTTGCTTCCTCCACGTTCATCAATCGCTTCATACACGCACGCCGGTTCAGAGTAGATCGTATTAAACCTTTAAGCCAAAAAAAAAACTATTTGTATTAATTTTCTCTTTGTGAATCCAACGGAAGACAAGTTGTCGATCAACTTATATCGATTAATCGATTAAGAACGCAATATTTCAGTCGACTTTGTCCACTTTTAGGATATACTTGGGATGATAAGCAGTTGATCGTTTTATAATCTAGATATAAGATGTGATTTAAACCATTATACTTACTAAAACTCCTCTATCCTTCCGTTGATACCAACAATCAAGAAGTCTAATACAGTTATAGACAAATTCGAGGATGGTATGTAGTAATTGCTTTGTGACCTGTAAAAATGACCTGAGCTTTACAAATATTCATCATCTCCCTAGCGTAATCCGTTTTCACGGGATTCTTTTACCTAACATAAAGATTTGACGCCTGGTCTTTTACAGAAGTAATTCATCACATCACTAATTTAAGAGTCACGCTCTTGTCAATGTTGCATTCTCCATGCTACTTTTTAGAGGAAAATAGGGCAGTGGTTTTCCTCTTGCCTTCCGCCCAAAGGCACGTTAAGCTGTTGGTCCCGGTTACTACTTACTGAAGTAAGTAATTAGTCATTACATGAGCCATGTCAGTTGCTTTTGGCAGCTCAGTAATAACCCTAACACCAGAGTTGGTGAGGTTGGTAATTCACTTTACAATCCACACGACAGAAGAAGAAGAAGCCATGTCACGTTATATATTGAGTAGTGATGAAAGTTTTAAAGTATCTTTATTAATTATTATATATACTTAGCTAATTATTACCGTATCAAGGGATCAGGAGCAGGGCCATAAGCTTTCTTGCAATCAGCGTGTTTACTGAAGAATTCGCGGATACAATTCGAGTCGTAGGTCCGGCAAGGTCGTTCAATTATTGCAGTGTCATCTGTAAATATATCTCTTTAGTAACGTTTAGTACATTCTCTTTTTGATAGGGAGTAGAATTTATACGAAAGTCTTTGACCAGTGCGTGTTGCCAGTGATGACTTACGGCAGTGAGACGTGGCCGCTTACTATGGGTCTCGTGAGGAGGCTCGGTGTCGCTCAGCGGGCAATGGAGAGAGCTATGCTCGGTATTTCCCTGCTCGATCGAATCAGAAATGAGGAGATCCGCAGGAGAACTAAAGTCACCGACATAGCTCGGAGAATTGCAAAGCTGAAGTGGCAGTGGGCAGGACACATAGCGAGGAGAACCGATGGCCGATGGGGCGGAAAGGTTCTGGAGTGGCGACCACGTGTCGGACGACGCTCAGTGGGTAGGCCCACTACAAGGTGGACCGACGATCTGGTGAAGGTCGCGGGAAGCCGCTGGATGCGGGCAGCGCAGGACCGATCGTCGTGGAGATCCTTGGGGGATGCCTATGCCCAGCAGTGGGCGTCATACGGCTGATGATGAGAATTTACACAACGAACTGAACAGTATAAGGAAATAGCACAACAGTTTTTACCATAACTGTACAATAACATCAAAACTCGCTCGACGTAGAGGGAAAATAAGGCCACTCGCCGTAAAAAGAGCCGTAGCGAGTGTCGCCGTTCGGAAAGTCGCTGTCAACGCTACAATTCGAATTCTAGAAGTCAATCGACTACTGTCCTATCTTACATGCGTCCATAGGCTAGTTTCCAACTAGTCAAAACACGAAATGACTATAGAATTTGTATGAAAGCGACCTGTGACGTCTTAGAAAAAAGTGACAAAAAATGTCGAACTTATTATTACATTTTTCTTTATTAAAATTCATAAATAAGTTAAATAGAAAAAAAAAGTTTTTTTGGCAGTTTTAGATCTGTCTTTATTTAGTAGGTAATCAAAATTTCATAAAAATCTGTGACCTAGGAAACTACTCAATTATTAGAGTTGCAAAGTAAGCCATTCTTTTTTGTTTTGGTCCGGTCAAGTAGTTACTACCGCCAGCCAAGTAGGTAATGGCAGTTGCGGCAAATCTACAATATGTTGCTTAAAAAAATAACATTATTTTTGTAGTCTTGTACGTAGGAGAAGAAATTAGCTTGACAACGCGCCGGCACAACCCACACGATAGAAGAAGATTGACAACAATCAATCTTCTTCTACCGTGTGGGTTGTGAGGTGGAATACCAACCTCATCAACCCTGGTGTCAGGGTTACTATTGAGCCGCCAAAGGCCCCTGTAACGGCTCATGTAACGACTACTTACTTACATCAGTAAGTAGTAACCTTTTTTTTTTTTTTTTTTTTTGACGTGACTTATTGTAGATTTGCCGCAGATGGCATTAACTACTTGGCCGGACAAATGGGGAGCGCTGAAGGCTCTCACCCGGTACAACGTTTAAGACAACAGGCCTGAGGGTGCCCAGTTGGGCGCGAACCTCGGCTCAGGGCGTCGTCTGAGAGGAAAAATATTTGAAAGAATTAATCGACCCTAGTGGGTCGATAGCGATAAGCGCTGAATGAGGGAAATCGCCGACCACGCCGGCGGGGTCGGTATCGGGGTCCTGAAGTGTTTGGTGTCGCGAGCTGATTGGCTGCCTCTATGGCTAGGGTAATCGGGTCGTCGGGATCGTATATTACGTCCTTCGGACGCCGATACTTTTCAGTACCGTCCCTAAGCGGGATGTATTCGGAAGCCGCAACTACCAGGGGATTTGGGTGGTGCGGAGCAGAATCGAAAAAACGTTTGGAAGCTAATTTGAGCCATTGGGCAATGGTTGGCAGACCTAGGTCAATGTGCAGATTTTCATTGCGAAGGAACCACGGAGCTCCCGTGGCTTTCCGCATGAAACGATTTTGTATTACCTGTAGACGGTGAATTTGAGAGGGGCTCGCGTGAGCGAAAACTACCCCTGCATAGGTCATGATCGGACGGATGCAAGTCGTGTAGATTTTCACCTTATTCCTAAGGGACCAACGGCATAAGTAGTAACCGGGACCAACGGCATAACGTGCCTTCTGAAACACGGATCATCTTACTTTCGGACAATAATGTTCTAAACAAACTAGGGACCACAAAGTATTTTTGTGATATGTCTCCACTGGGAATCGATCCCAGGATCGTGAGCTCAACCACTGGACCACGGAGGTCGTTCACTATCAATGATCTTACCAGGATTACCGATCCTTTGACCCGATCCATCACTCACAAAACAAACGAGAAACAAAAATGAACATAAATAGTAAATCATATTGTTATTAGTCAAATGATTTCTTACGGTTTTGCATTCATTTATAAACGAAATCTTCGCGTGTTAACAAAAAATAGATCAATGAAACAAATTACATGCAATTAGATCATAATATATTCAATTAGACAGTCAGAACGCATATGAAGGGTTTATGAGACACAATGTAAACTCATGATAAAGCTTCAAGCGAAATGTAAGCGCTATCAGAATTTACAGTTTCAGTTCTATACATAATATTTTTGCCAACCAATCCGGTCAATGTAGACTGCCAAAGATACATAAATTACGAACGTTGCGACGCCTGCGTGGAGACGGTGATGTTGCGTCCATGTGGCCTCTCTCTTAATATTTCCATTGCGTAGAGATGCATCTAAATAAATTTAAAAGTACAAAATTATAAAAAAATATAGACATGTGTCATCATCATCATCACCAGCCCATTATTTCTTGTTTCTTGTTTTTTTATTCCTTTTTTTCTGGTTTGTACTTATTAGTGTTCAAATAGTCAATCACACTTCCTGTCTCATAATTAGCTGATGTAAGACACTGATTCCCAAGATACAGGCTTAAGTTTAGTTTGGGACTCAGGGTTTAACAATTAATTTGTGCAATCATGTGTAAACCCAAATTGTAAACCTAAAGTTGTACAAATCAATTTTATAAATAAATCAATTTATTTATTTAAATATTTATTTATTAACGTGCCCACTGCTGGGCACGGGCCTTCGGAGGAGCTCGAGATGAAAACTTTTTTGTGGTCACCCATCCTATGACCGGCCTTTGCGAAAGTTGCTCAACTTCAACAACGCAGACCGAGCGCGTTTACCGCTGCGCCACCGAGCTCCTCAATATTAGTACACACATATAGTATATTACACATATATTAGTGCAATATTTGTAATTTGACTAGAATTCGGTTAGTAGGTTAATCGTCTATACTTATAAAATTTTCGTCGGCCAAATTGATTATAAAGTCGATTATTTAATATGTATTAATACAGTAGAGCAATATTGCTCTACTTCCACGCAAGATGAAATAGCTATTATAACATTGGTGCTAATTCCTGTAAATACCATCTAATTTTATTTTAAGTTATATCTGTCATTTTCTTATCCGCCGAAAAGGAAAGGGACGGGTAATCGACAAGCATAAAATTTATGGAAAACACGTCAATTTTAAGCACAAATCTAAACCAACCGTCTAAAAATTTTACATCAGTCAATAACCCGACACAGTTAAGTAGACATCACGTCAAACGGATTGCATACCAGCGACGTACCTTGTGATTCGCCCGGGTTATTCATTCATTTATTACTCATTCTTCCTAAAATTAAGAGCTGTGAATCATCCGTCCCTTTCCTTTTCGACGGATATGAAAATGACGGATATAACTTAAAATAAAATTAGGCGGTGTCTGCAGGAATCGGGGCCATTGTCTTCATATTGATATGTACTTACTTTTACCATCATAGGCTAACTGGGTTACTACGGCTTCGGGTTCGGGTTCGTTTTCGGCTTTTCGGCTTTATAAAATGCTAGGAAGATGATGAGTTATTGCTATTTTAGGATATTTTATCGTTTGCACAATTTGGCTTTTCCCACTCTATTAAGGAGTCTGTCTAAGCGTGTGTTTATGTATGTCGGAAAGTATACTTCAACAAAGACCAAACCGTTGCTCTAACTGCCAATGTATATCTATTTAGGTATCATCATCGTGTAGTGAAGGGTGGCATCAAAGGTTATGGATTACGTGCAAATTGAAAACGTGTCTCTGCTGCCATTTTGAAAGGTACCAATTAATGTGGCACACGTTGTAGACTCCTTTTTGCGTAATGGGGTAGCCAGGTAACTTTTTAATTGACAGCGTTTTAAGGGTGTCGGGATTTTTAGATACGAATTGCACCTCATTGGTTTTGAAAAGCGGAATTTTTTTTTTTATTATTATTTCTCTACTTTTGACACTGAACACCTGGGGAAAAATTATTGGAAATATTATTATTTGTTCTTCTCTTTCTTTTCCTTCTCTCTCTTTCTTTTTAATTCTCTTTTCATATCTCGGGCCTATGGAGTCCTGGAGTTTTGGAAGGCGTGTGTAGGAACGAAGCCAACACATAGAGGCCCCTTGAAATAACATTTTAATCTAAAGGTGATGATACACGAACTAGCGAGTATCCTATATCATTATTGAAATTACTTTTATTTATTAAAAAAAAACTTCTGGTCTAAAAAAATATTTATTCTTCTTTCTTTTCTTTAATCGTTTTATTTCCCTGTTGAGATTGAGACTCGATTAGTTGCAGTATATTTTTGCTTTTCTTTTTTAAATATATTTATTACCAAAATTAATAATAACTTAGGTAAGCAGCAATCCGAAATCACAAAGATTGTATTGTACGAAAGCGGAAATATAGAACGCGGAATCGCTCAAATATAACTCTTGCACATTTTGTGGGTAGTTGGTCAGAAATTGAGTAGTAGCTGATGTTATTTGGGGATCTGAAAAAAAAATAACAATTCAGATTTTCCAAACAGACCTGTGAGATTAAACAGAAGAATCGAAGCAATTCATCCAGCAATATTTTGCTATTTGGCATTGGTTGACTATGCGCATTTTATGCATAATAAAAGTTTCAAATCACAATATTGCTTTTTAGATGAAATATATTAATATGACTTTTTTAGTCCCTTTGTAATGAAACAAGTGTGAGCAACAAGCCTTGCGTTATATTTAAAACATCACTTTGACGTTTCTTTAAGCTCATAGTTATAAGGGTTTCATTTTCCATGCTGATTTCCATTTCCATTATGGGTTTATTAAATTGACCCTACTGTAGTAAGTGGACTGAGACTTTCTAGCAACAAAAAAATAAATAGTGGTCTATTTTTTTCCCACTTTTAAAAGTTATGGTAAGTATATTCAAAAAAATGTAGTTTATCGTGCTATATTTCGTTAGATATGAAATGCTATTTTCAATTTATAAAATTTCAGAATGACAGGTAAATTTTCTTTTATGCAATTAACTACTTCTCCGTCGCCACCACTAACCATTATTTCTAATCTTAGGGTGGTATTAATAAACTAATCTCAGCTTCGATACTACCCTCAGGATCATGTCAATGTGACAGTTCTCATATAAAACAGAGACTGAGCATGATCTTGAGGGCAGTCTCAGTCGAGATTCGTTTATTAATACCACCCTTAATCAGGATTATTCAGCAATAATTGTAATCATATGCGGTATTAGTTTGTGACTTAGAAAAAAAAAAATTCTCATAGTTATTGTCCTTGTAATATGACATGACATAAGCTTACGACTTACGACCAAAGACTTGGCAAGATGAACTAAGTACGCACACGTCACCGAGCTTTCTATTAGAGCAACGTGTTAGGAGGTGAGCCGTATTGCCGTCTATAATGCTTGAGCCAACTGTTTTAGTGTAAATTGCACTTAAGATAAAGTAATAACTCATATACCTGGATTTCCTTCGGGATTTGTTACTACAAATGCTGGAAATATACGATCGTTGACAAAAGCTGTGCATTCAGCTCTCTCTAATTGAAGGTCATCTATCTTGGGTATGATAGCCGTTATGACTACGGAAGCTGCAGAAAAAAAATATAATATTTTTTTATCGTGTGGGTTGTGAGGTAGATAACCAGCACCAGTAACCCTGGTGTCAGGATTATTAGTGGGCCGCTAAAAGTCAACGGCTTAAAGTACTTTCTGATGGACATTTTTCCGAATGGCTTTTTTCGTTCCACTGTCTCTAACACATTGTATCTTACTTACGAATTAACAATAGAAGTCACTTACTGTAAAGCAGATTGCCAAAACCTCTCGTGACCACAGGCTCTCTCCTTGGACGATGGAATTGGAAATATGTGCTGTTAGTTGAAGATTGACCCAAATTACGGAATTCTATGGCTAACACTAAGTTGTCTGTATTCCTGTTTATGCTTGAATATAAAATGATAGATTAAAAAAACAGTGAAGTTTATATTTACAGTGTGCGGTGTCAACACTTAAATCAGTCAAAATTATGAAAAAAATAATTGTTGCAGAAGGCAGATGTTAAATCATTACAGTAGACACTGTAGAAGTGATAAAACATTGTGAACAAATGAATACCTAGCAAAGTACGGTACTTACTAAAACTGTTAAACTAGGTACATTAATAGTGTTTGATCTCAAAATTCAAATCAGTATAAGGATTAAAAAAAACTATTTGCCAGCAGTAAATAGATGTAAAGTAATATATGTAATTGCAGTAGAAGTAACAACTCTAAACTTTCGTAAATGAAATGAGTATTTAAGTACTTACTGTATTTACTAAAACTATTAAACCATATAATTAAGATGGGTTTGGGTTTGTACCATTGAGTATTATCTCTTTCTTGAATTTTTCTCGTATGTTTGTCCAAAAAAGAGTTTTTGTATTGTATTGTACTTACTAAAACTCCTCTATTCTTCCGTTAATACCATTGAGCACTTGGTCAAGAATAGTAATTGATAAATTCACGCTCGGAACATAGTACGTGTTTTGAGGCCTGAAAAATGTGTCCAATGATTTATAATAAATAAGCAGTACACGAACAATATTAGGAAATCGATGTTATTGCTATTATATTAACTTATTCCCGAGTACATGTGTAGCGGAATATACGCTTATTGATGGAAGGACAATTTTGGATGGACAAGGATGCTCATAACAAACTGCTGATAACTTCTGGTTACTGCTGATTCTAAATAGAATTAAGAACTAAATAGTTCTTGCCAGATTAATCTGGCCGAACACTTAAGTGGTTGGCACACTAAAACAGTGGGCAGGCGCGATAGCAGATTGAACGCGGCCCTGCGCGGTTTCAGCGCAGTTCAAGTGCACGCCATGGATTTGCTTACACGATAAAATCAACAAATTATTGCGTGAAAATAAACGTTTATATTGGCCCCAATTCCTGCAGTCACACCCTAATTTTATTTTAAGTTACACCTGTCATTTTCATATCTGCAGAAAAGGAGAGGGACGGGTGATTGACAACTGTTAATTTTAAAATGAATGTTTAACCTGTTGAATGAATAACCCGGACGAATAAAATAGGTACCTCGTTCATACGCAACCTGTTTGACGTGTGCAGTCAACTAAATTCTGTCGAATTATTGGCCATTTTAAAATATTAGAAGGGTTATTTTTTTTCTGCCTAAAATTGAGTAAAAGAGTGTTTTATAAATTTTATGCATGTCGATTATTTGTCCCTTTCTTTTATAGCGGATAAGAAAATGACAGGTATAACTTAAAATAAAATTAGATTGTGTGTACAGGAGTCAGCACTATTTTGCTTATAAGAATAAATTTTATTACTTATTACAAAAATATAACGGTGTTATGTTGTTATTACAAAACAATGTAATGTTATGTACTGTTATATTACCGTATTAAAGGATCAGGGGCAGGCCCGTACGTTTTCTTGCAATCGGCATGTTTAGCGAAAAATCCGCGAATACAATTCATGTCGTAGGGCCGACAAGGGCGTTCGATTTCTTCAGTGTCGTCTGTTGGCACGTATAAAGAGGTTTGTATCATATTTCCCAAAAGGATTGCACCATGTTGTTACATACATTTCGCATTTTTAATTTGTTTACAGGTTTATTACTTACATCATGATCAGGGTATGTTATTAATGCCGTGCCTATTATAAAAATGACCCGGCGTTAAATAGGTGAAAATCATCAGGTTTAGAAGTCATTGGTAACAGAAGTCTCGAATTGAGTACTGTCTCAATTTGTACTAATACAGTGTCTAGTTGCTAAGCTCACGACTGTATCCCATATCCCCATTGGGGTAGTCAGAGGTACATCCATCGTAATATGAACTAACGCGCAACGTGATAGGTGGTGAGCGTATCGACGTCTATGATGGTCGAGTCAACTGTGTTGGTGTAAACTGTACATAATATAAATTAATAACTCATTACATCAGATACATGATACTCATAATTAAAACACATAATAACGGGTTCTTACCGCGTTTAAATGGGGATATGAGACTCCCGATATTTCGACACTGTTGCAAGTGCCATGATCACGGGATGACTGATGAGATTGGAGTGGAGTAGGGGAGTAGGTAGGTGAGGTAGGTAGGTATCCCCATTTAAACGCGGTAAGAACCCGTTATTATGTGTTTTAATTATGATAATAACCGCGTAAACTTAAAACAATGATACTCATAATACCCTCCAACAGCTAGACCACAGAGGCTGAGGTGGAGGTGGTTAATAACAGACAGAAAGTGTATTTTCTGAAGTCTTACCAGGATTACCAATTCTTGGGCCCCATTCACTACGCACACAACAAATCAGACATAAAAATAGATACAAGTATTCAATCATGTTGTCTTTAATAAATTGGTGCAATTTCAATTCGATATTGATGTTTAACCGACTTTAGCAAAGCAAAAAGGAGGTTAGTGTTAGTATGACTCGCGCACTCGCGTGTAAATAACGAATTGGTTAATTAAAATCGATTCGATGTATTTGATGTAATGGATATCTGATTACATAATTATAATAATAAATTGGCTTTGATAATAATTGTCTTAAATCTCCGGTTTTATTGCACAAATTGAGGATGATTCATGAAGCCAAGCTAACCTTGGCTAACCAAGCGATATGATTTGTTGTCTTTATAAGTAAACTAGCTATTACCCGCGGCTTTGCTCGCTTTAATTTCGAATTAACACGGTTCCTCTTTCTAGTGTACCAAGTCTCAGCTTCTTACCTTGAAAACTGCGAAAAAATTCACCCACTCTTTGACGGTGTTGGAGGCAGAATTAAAAAAATGACGCACGATGTTTTTGTAAGGCATAAATAAAAATAATCCGTATACCAGTGTTAAGCTTCCTACCTTTAAAATTGCTACCCCCCATTTTAGGGAAGCGAGGGGTTAGAAAGAGACAAAAAGTAGCCTATGTTACTCCCCATCCCTTCAACTACCTCCACTTATAAAATCACGTCAATTCGTCGCTCCGTTTTGCTGTAAAAGACGGACAAACAAACAGAGAGACATATATATACACATACACACTTTCCCGTTTTTAATATTAGTATGGATTACTAAATTATTCTTTTCTAGGTGAATATTCCAACCACCCTTGCTCCACAACTTGCATTGCATACAATATTTATTGTTTTTTTTTTAATTGTACCCACCTACTAAATAACTACACCATCGGACAATCAAGACGCATCTATTGACACCTCAATTGTTAAATTCTGACAAGTGATTTAGAAGATAGGAGGGAACAAATGTACAAACGAACGATGAACAGACGAGTGAACGAAGACACACATACATTAATACGTTGCGGTGAAACACATAACCCGCCTTTTGCTTCATTTGCGATCGGGTAAAAAGACCTATGGCTATAGCTATAGCCATAACTTTAGTTCACAATTAATGATTAGACAGTATAACATGAAGACTTGTGTATTACTGGAATAATTATCCCATAACTAGAAGAACTATATCTTGGAAATTCATGCCTTAAAACTGTATAACTTTAAAAACCCATAACTTGAAAACAACCAACGTTCAAGCGTTTATTCAAGGTAAGTATGTATTTGAAATAACATATTAATATAACATTAAGTTTAGGTCAACTTCAAAACCAAATCGGGTAGGTTAGTATGACGACACTTATGTATGAACCAAACATTAATAAAAACGTATTATTATTTTAGAAAATACATAACCCCTCTACTTATTATTATGCTTAATATTGCAAAAACCTAAGTAGTTGAATTCTTTATGCGCTAAGTACTCAACTAAGTACTTAGAAACATAAAAAGAACAGTTGTCACAGAAATAAAGATAAGAAAGTAGAAAATATAACAAAAATATTTATTGACATAGATACAAAGCGTAGCAAAATATAAGATAAACTATATAGCGTAGGTGCAAAGGACACAAGATAAAGAATACTATATAAGTATACTAATATTGTTACTAATTCCTGTAAACACCATCTAATTTTATTTTAACTTATATCTGTCATTTTCTTATCCGCCGAAAAAAATTTACAGTATGAAGTTAGTTGACAGCACACGTCAAACGGTTTGCATATAAGAGATACCTTTTTGATTCGACCGGGTTATTCATTCATTTACTGATTCTTCTTAAAATTAAGTGATGTCAATCATCCGTCCCTTTCCTTTTCGGTGGATAAGAAAATGACAGGTATAACTTAAAGTAAAATTAGGTGTCTTCAGGAATCGGGGCCATTATTATACTTAGGTAAAGGGTTCATATGGGTCGTAATCCAAAATCACAAATGGTATATTGAATGAAGGTTGCAATATAAAATGCTGAATCTTTCAAGAATAATTCTTGAGTGTTTGTCGCAAGATCGGCCACAAATTCTACTATAGTTCGCTGTACTTGAGGGTCTGTAAAAAAGATAAATAATTAGAGACGTATAAAGTAAGCAACAAAGATGTTGATGACAAAACGGATTAAACTATTATAAGTAACGGATATTAAAATTACACGCATATGCATACTAAGAAAATTGTCATTGAGTTTTTATCAAAAGTGGAAAACCACAAGTACTTAAATACTAACAAAATAGTTTATGATTTATTTAATTCTAGCATCACACTGTGGAATCAAGTTTCTTATTTATTTTTCCTTCGTTCAGAGTAATTTATAGTACCTACTTAAGTCACACTTATTACAGCACTGATAGGGCAAGTAGTTATTTAAAAAAGGCAATAGGGAATTCTCACACGACACCTTGATTGTAACCCGGTGATGCCTATCACACGAACACTCCCATGGCGCTTCTACTAAATCCACGTTATGTGAAAGTCGCCTAAGATGTGTTACCTGTACTTGCAGCGGCGGCAGGACTAACAACTGTAGGAGGTATCATATTATTGGAGTAAGTTGTACACTCAGCCTTTTCTAATTGGAGATTGTCTATCCTAGGTAATACAGCTGTTATGATCACAGATGCTGCAAAGAATATCACAAAATTAACTTTGTCGTTTATTTCCAAATATGTAAAAATATATTTCAGAACTGACAAAAATCAAAGTAAGTTATCGATGAAAAATGTTTAATAATCATGACAAAGACAAAGATATATTATATTTTATCAACAAAACGACAGTTTTGTTGTTGAAGGTCTCTTTGGTTGGTTGGTCAAAGGGAAGTAGACTAGTAATAGAGATACATAGTAAGGATAATCGTATAGGCTTCTTGTGTTATGTTAGGAGCATGAAAATGAGTCAAAATTTAACTCACGATAAACTACTGATGCATAAAACCGTGCAGTGGTGACAGGCTCTTGCGCCCGACGATGATATGTAAAAATAGAATTATTAGAGACTTGCATCAAATTCTGAAACTCTACTGCGATCACTAGTTTATCTGTGTCCCTGTTAATGCTAAAAACAAAATATTAATATTAATAAAAACTTATTACATTTGATAGAAATATGAATCTAAAGAAAGAAAAGAAAATAAGTATAAATAATGTTGCTAAAGAATAATATGAAATTCAACTAGGGCATGAACTACATAAAATATCAGTTTTAGGCAGTCTTGATCGATGTAGCTGGCATAACAAACTTTGTTAAAAGCCCCTAAATTAAAAAAAAATCAACTCAACTTTTGATTTTAGTTGCAGGTACCTATACAATCTTATCACGGCCAAAAGCATTTTTACGAAAACGAGACCCTATTATTTTTACAAAACGCATAAGTTCAAACGTTCAAATAATTTACTTACTAAAACTCTTCAATTCTGCCATTTAAGCCAGTGTTAATCAGATTCGGACCATCAATAGTCAAATTAACTCTAGGGATGTATAAAGTGACTTGCGACCTGAGAAACAAATAAAGAAAAACACCGAATAAAGAGCACATAATGTTCTTATAACCAGGAACTTTAAAAAGTTACTAAATATTAAGGTCTATGATAAAATTGGTTTGGGGCGTGAGACAGCCGTCATGTATTTTCCGATTTTCTTTTGATAAAATATAAATGAAGATTTTTGTGGCACTACTATTGCTCTTACTAAAGCAAGTAAAAACTCAAAAATGTATAATTTACCGTATCAAAGGTTCAGGAACTTGACCATAGCTTTTCTTGCAGTAGGCGTGTTTAGCGAAGAATTCGCGAATACAATTCTTGTCGTATGTCCGACAAGGACGTTCTATGAGAGCGGTGTCATCTGAAAAGCAGCATCAATGGGGACCTGTTATCACTTAAACACGTTAAAAGATTTCTTGTAAGTATGTCTTTTAGCAGAAAATCTTATTTTTCATGAATATTGGCTAGCTATTTGGAACTACTACCAGTTCTTGAAATACCGGATTTTACAAAGCTTTCTAGGAAGAAAGAAAATAAAGAAAATGTGAAGTAGAACATTTCCCGCTATTTCTTTGCAATATTATAGTTTTGAAATAATAGTATCAGTATCAAGACGTACCAGGATTGCCTACCCTTTGGCCTAAGCTACTAATTACGCAAGAAAGCAAAATAACTAAAAAACAATTGTAATACATGATACTCGTATGA